>NC_041380.1:84780126-84909554 GCF_002162155.2 Triticum dicoccoides
GATGAACAGTTCCCGGTGGGGGTGGATGAACAGGACCCCGTGGTGTTGCCTCTGGATGAACAGGACCCCAGTCGATCGAGCCGGTTGGGGCTGGATGAACAGGACCCCGTGGAGGGATGGATGAATAGGACCACCCCGTGGAGGGCAGGATGAATAGTAGATGGCGGAGGGCAGGATGAACAGTAGCCCGTGGAGGGGTGGATGAACAGGAGCCCGTGGAGAGGGCTGGTTGAACAGTAGCCGATGGGGTAGCGCGCGGTGGAGGCTGGATGAACAGGAGCCCGTGGATGAACAGTCGCAGGTGGAGGCTGGGGGAGGTCGACGGTGGATGAACAGTAGCTCGTGGAGGCTGGAGGGGGTCGACGGTGGAGATGAACAGTATCCCGTGGAGTCCTGTTTTGCGGTACGCCACACCCCTCCCGATGAACAGGACCCCCGTTTCGATCGTAGCGCTCCAACACAAGTCCGCTTCGTCCGTTTTGTGGTACGCCACACCCCTCCCGATCAACAGGACCCCCGTTTCGACCGTAGGAGGTCCGTTTCCTCCATTTTGCGGTACGCCAGACCCCTCCGATGAACAGGATCCCATTTCGAACGTGGCCGGTCAAACACAAGGCCGTTTCCTCCATTCTGCGGTACGCCAGGCCTCGTTTCCATCGCCTGTTCCGTCCAAGCCCTCCCGATGAACACGACTCATTCCGTTGCCTCCCCATGAACACGACGCATTCCGTTGCCTCCCCATGAACACGACAACGACGCTGTTTCTCCGTTCCGACCCAGCCATGTACACGAGCCCTGGCCGTACGTATGCGCGAGTAGGCATTCAAGACCCCGCCCGTATGTACACATACGTGGACGTATTTTCTTTGTTGCACCCTGGCCGCTGTAAATATGTGTACATGCTACGTGCGCGTCTCTACTACGACACGTGCGCGCCTCTACATCGACTAGTATATATGTACATACACGTTCGTGACCAGAATGACAACGCTACGTACGCTTCGACCAGGTGGGTCCCGACTGTCAGGCACTTCCTTGCGTGCGAAGATGTAGCTGGTGGGTCCCAGTAGTCAGGGGCAAATGTTTTTTCATGAAATACGGTGGCCCGTCTGGTGGGTCCCTGCTGTCAGGTGCAGGAATAATTATTTTGCGCGTAATAAGGAGGCACTTCCTTGTTGCGGCCGTGGACCCAGCTGTCAGCGTCTCCACGCACAATACTCTTCCGATGGAAGTCGGTCGTTGACCACATTGACCACACCGCGCCGAGAGCACCACGGTGGTGGACGACAGCGAGGCCTAGGAAGGGGATGACGCGGAGCCGGGGAAGACGGGGCAGTGGAAGCCCGCGCGGAGAGGAGTACGAGGGTTCACTGGTTCGGCTGCGGTGTGAGGCTGCCGTCACCGCAGGGCCTGGCCAGCGGTGGGAATAGTAGGGGGCGGTGAGGCCTCCGCGGCAGCACAGCCGGCCACGGGAGGCAGGAGCATGCGGCACGACCGGCGCTGCTTTGGGCGGCTGGAGCAAGAAGACCAGAGGTTGAAGAAGCACTACGGCCGTTGGATGGACATCGTACGGTCACTGGAGCTAGAATCGTTCATATTGACTAAGTTGACAAAGCCCTTCGTCCCCGTCAACTTAGTAGGCCCACAAGTCAGCCTCCCACCAAGGTGGGTCCCAGCTAGCCGGGGGAGTATTCATTTTTTGTGCGTAATAAGGAGGCACTTCCGGTGGGTCTGAGCTGACAGCGGGGGGAACATTTTTTTTGTGAAATACAGTGGCCCGTCCGGTGTGTCCCAGCAGTCAGGGGGAAATTATTTTTTTCACAAAATACTGGTGGCCCGTCCGGTGGGTCCCCGCTGTCAGGTGGAGGAATAATTATTTTCCGCATAATAAGGAGGCACTTCCTTGCGGCTACCGTGGACCCAGCTGTCAGCCTCTCCACGTACAGTACTCTTCCGATGGAAGTCGGTCGTTGACCACATTGACCACGCCGCGCCGAGAGCACCACGGCGGTGGACGATGGCGAGGCATAGGAAGGGGACGACGCGGAGCCGGGGAAGACGCGGCAGTGGATGCCCACGTGGAGAGGAGTACGAGCGTTCACCGGTTCGGCTGCGTTGTGAGGCTGCCGTCGCCGCAGAATAACAGGGGGTGTGGGTGAGTAGAGGGATGCCATGGCCAGCGGTGGGAGTAGTAGGGGGCACTGAGGCCTGCGCGGAAGCACAACCGACCACGGGAGGCGGGAGTAGGCGGTCCCGCCGGCGCTGCTTTGGCGGCTGGAGCAAGAAGATCAGAGATTGAAGAAACACGACGGCCGTTGGATTGACATCCAATGGTTACGTCTGCTAGAATCATTTGTTGACATATATAATAACTAAAAAAATCTGGCATACGCGTCAACTAAACAGGCCCACAAGTCAGACCACTCCCTCTTTTTTAATAATTTATATATAGCTCATGGCAACTTCTTATGCAATTTATTGCAGTCGTTTTTTTGGTTTGCCAGGGCCAATTTCGCATATTTCTGTGGGTTCCAAACTATTTTTAATACCGAAATGTCCAGCCAGATTTAAAGTACTTTGAAGATATATTTAAATTAGGTTAATGCCCAGTGAAATAGGAATCTGAAAATGTAATAAAATTCAGAAATTATAAAGTAATTGCCAATTTGTCATCTGCTTTTATATTTACAACCCATTTCATATTACTTTCAAGATTTGCAGGCGTCTTAAAAGAGTTGCAGCCCATCAGGGAGTAGAAAAATAAGTAGGCCTGGATTGGGTATTCTTTAGAAAAAATAAACTGGGCTCATTTTCACAAAGAAAAAAAATAGCTGGGCTGGTCACATGATGAACATAAAATATAAGCCTGGGCTAGACGGGCCACAACCCAGTTCAAACCCTGCTCCGTCTCAACAATACCAAACAAAAAAATACTGCTCGAGTAGCTACATCCCAGGTGTTAGCCGATCTTGTGTTGTTCTCTTGTCTATTGACTATATACGCTCACAATGTTGTGGGTCCCAGATGTGAGGAAAACACTAGGAGGAAGCATTTTATTTTTCCATACGCTGACGTGGTGGGCCCCTACTGTCATCCTCTCCACATACTTCTGCCGATTCCTGTTGTTTGTTGACCATGTTGACAACACGAGAGGGCGGCGCCGCGGCGAGCGCACCAAAGCGCACGGAGGACGTCGGCGTTAATGATTTAGGAGACGGTGGGGCAGCGATGCGTGCGTTGAGGCGCAGCCACCCATGGGAGGCGGAAGCAGGCGGCCCCGCCGGCGCTGGTTTGGTTTTGGCGGCTGGAGGAAGACAGGACTGAAGAAACACGACAGACTGTAAAAGCAGCAGGAGTACTTAACAACCTTAACTGAAACCAGCAGGGGCACTTAACAACCAAAGCTGAAAGCAGTATGAGTACTTATACAGGTTCAACCGTACAAAGCACGCCTCGAACAATGCTACTTTGCCTACAGTTAACCAAGGGTGAGGCCACCAAGCCCCAGGACAAGGCCCAGGCGCCACCCCGTGCATCCACAACCTTCTGAAAGCGGCTTCATCTCGCAACGTGGTCAATAAACAGGATATTCGCTTTAGAGCCATGGAAAAGCATGAACATAATCTTCTGTCCTATTCTCCAAGATGGACGGGCCTTCATTATTTGAGACCACCCATGAGTAAGTATCTTTTCACCTCCAAGGGGAATTGAGTAGGTCGACATAAACATCATGTTGTGACCAAGCGCAAGTCTGACCCGACCATGGTTAGGCATCTGTACAGGAACAATAGAACTCGGCAGTTCGTGTTTCAAGAAGATCATAGCTGTAAAACTATGTATAAGCAATAGTTTATGAACATATATAACAGAAAACAACTCGTACCATAAGTTTCTCGACACAGTTGGACCCGTTCAACGAGTGCAGCAGTGGCACACATATCCCACGTGGCCTTCCACCATTGAAACGCCCCACAAGGACCTCAAGACGATAAATAAAGTGTACGAACTTGTGGATGTCGATCCAGTCAACTTCAGTGCCATTAGTAACAGCCGAGTTATTACAGAGTAACAAATGAGCAGACTGCTTAACTCTGAAAAAACCTACGCATGCCACCAATTATAAGAAAATATTAGTTAGAAGTAGCATCTTCGTGAGAGATTCGTTGCTACTTGTAAAGTTAAATTGTGATTAGTTAGACAAAATAGGTGGATTAAGAAGTAATCGAGGCAACAAGCAAGAACCAGATACAAAACTAACATGGATGAACAATTGGAATGATGTCGGGGTGGAAGATCACAGTGAAGATGAGACCAGGTTCTGCTATTTCCATCAACATTCGTGCACCAACTTTCAGTCCGTAACACTTGAGAAGGTTTATCCAAGTTCGGCCATAAAAAAGCAGCGATCTTCTCGGTTCATGAGCCCAACTTGGAACTTATATCCATGGCTTGTCTTCACTGTGACCATTAAACTAGTGTATTCAGTTATGGCAAGGCCGATCATCTTGAGTACATGTGTTCTGGCAGAGAAAATAATACACTGCAGGAAAAATAATATGAGAACACAACATGTTCAAAAAACCCCCACCCTCCCGGATAGAAAAGAGGATTCTAGGAACATACTGTGCACGTTTCAAAATGCTGTGTTAGGATAAGAAGGAACAAGTGTGGCGTCTCGCCGAGGGCGCAGAAACCTGTAGGGTACTCGCACTTTGGGCACTACAAATCAAACATACTAGATTTAGTAGGAAGAAAAATGCATCAATGGCAGCGGCTGCCATCCTAGGATTATCTGCGACCAAGGGACTTTGGTTTATCGGGGATGGATGAAGAATTCGTACCTGGTTCTCCATGAGAAAACCCTATGCAATCGCCGAGAGGGGGTTTTCTCTGAAAAAGCAGACGAGGGAGAAGGGGATTCAGGCCTAGTGAAATATTGCCACTTTGTCCGTCCAGCTTACTGCTAAAGCTGGAAAGGGGAGGGGGGTTGTGATTTGACGGCTCATTGGGCATTACTGCGGTGCTACGACCGGGGTGTGTCTACCGTGAAGTTGTGCACACTAATTTGTGCATATGGCACGTGGACCCCGTTGCCGGTTGCCCCACATATCAGTGAAAGGAAGTAGAAAGACAGGAGTAACTAGTTACACATAAATATATTTTTTGACAAAGAGATACTCCCTCTGTTAAGAAATATAGAAATCTTTTATATCACAGGCTCACCTTGCCGAGAAATATACCCCCTCTACAACGCACGGGCATTATGGGGGTTGAGCTTTTTTATGGGGGTTCAGCTGAGAATATAATACTCAGATAGGCTCACGGTTCTGGACTTTGGGCCGCATGCCGACCCTGCATGTTTGGGGGGCCATGTGTTCTACCTCAACGCTTTTCATATTGCAAGCGATTGGTACGGCGCTGGTTTTAGATGCTGTCGCAAGGCGAATACACAAAATTGAATAAAGCACGACAACTGTTGGAATGAAATCGAACAACAGTTCCTAACCAGCAATTAGAGTTGCAATTCTATCAATGATATACCATATGATAAATAATACTGTCGTACTACTTATACACACATGACACTTGTTTCACCATGACATATTATTACATCAAAATCTCTCGGAGGATAGATCAGTTCGGCAGTTGCGTGCTGCTACTGAAGAATTTCAAAGTTGATTTGGACCAGCTCTCCTTGCCGAGAAAGTTCGATTTTGACATCATCCCCTACCGCAAGATATGATTTAGATTTGAACCTTGACCATCCCTTAGCATCAATCATCATGCGACCATCCTTTGTACTTACGATATATTGAGCAGGTTCATTCACACCAAGGCTGCGCATGGTAAGAGAAACTTAGCCGCGGTCGCCCGGATTGTTGAACAACTCCCTCGTTGCTCTAGGAATTCTCTGTTTGCAAACAAGAAGACATACCCAAACAGTTAGATCAACACAGTGAATCATGTCAAACAACATGGAAAGAAAAAATAAGGAAGCACTTGGGCGGCCAATGCTTACCAAGAAGGTGGACATGTCGGTTTTTGTAAGGACTTTGGTATATGAAGTGTGAACTGCAGCCTAGTCTGTTGCCGGTGCAACTGCATGGGCCAGAGCAGATGCAAGTGCAAGTGTTGGCGCAGGTGCTGAAGCCGCTGCTGATGCCGGAGATGGTGCTCCTTGTAGAACTGGTGCCGGTGTCGATGCCCGATCCTCCGGTAGATCAGACTGATCCGCTGACACGGTCGGTGCCCAATCCTCAGCTGGATCAGACTGAGCTGCTGCTGCTGTCAGTGCTAGAGCAACTGCAGGTGCTCGATCTGTGCGAGATAATGGCGATCGTGTCTGGTCTGCTATGATCAGCTTTCTAACTTGACTAGGATCCGTGACCGTGATCCAGTCTTTTTCTTCATTTCTTTTAAACGCGAGAAGGACAAATTGTGGCGTTTTTGTTAAACCAAACTGCAGTTCATCATAGGGATTCAGCTTGTACTCAGACATCATACTGATCCAATTTTTTACAGTAATATTAGTGATGGACGGTGCCTTTGTTACTGACACGACATAAGAAGTGAAACCTGCAAAAATAGCCATCGTAGAGCAAACTAAACAGTTTATTCTGTGATGAATGTCACATGGCAAAACCTGCATAGTAAAATTGCATGAAAAGAAAGAAAACATGACATTAAATCAATAAGATTTAGACAGTAAATCAATAAGATTTACTTGATGTGACACGAGTGAATCCTTACCAGGAAATCACTATGTTGAAGTACTAAACAGAAGATTGATCGTCCAACTACGCGTGGCATGCAGGGGCCCCGCCTACTCCCACAAGCAGGACAGTCCAAAGGTCGTGACAAATCGTATGGACCGAACATCCATGGGGCTGGAAATCCTAGTGGGTGCGATAAACCCTGCAATTCATACATATATTGGAGTGTAACCATAATTGATAGACCGTCCTCACAAAAAATATGATATGGATACTTCAAAATATACAGACTAAATTGAGTGGACAGACATTAACATGGACCGTTCTCAGGACTGAGCACACACCAAAAGCGGCAGTACTAATAAACAATACAGGGTTCACAAACACAAATCAAGTACTGAACAATAGTACTTACTATAGACAAGCAAAGTTGCACTAACTAAACTCTGCAGACTATTTTTTGCCACCGACCTACGGGATGAACCCCGCATAACTGACTAGGACATGGACTTCGTGTGAGATGTCTACATGCACCATCACCATCTTGTCAACCTTGGAGAACCTAACAGAGTGGTCTTTCCACTCATAAACATGATGATGAAGACATGCCGCATCAGATTTGTTGGGAAGCTTTACAAGAACCACACCCTTCGTAATCGAAGGCACAACCAGGAAATTATTGTGGTCAAGTACAACCTCGAGAACATGCCTGACAACAATGCTACAGGAAAACACTAGTTCAGGACACGTGGCGACAAGGACACATCGGCTGGATAGTTCAGCAGTAGAACTCATCATCAGGTCTTCCAGTTCACACAGCATGACTTTGAGAACTTCATCTCCACCACGGACCTGGTTCTAATTCAAACAGAAACCATATTTTATTACTACCTCCGTTCAGAAATATAAGATGATTTTCGATATTATACTCCATATATGACTACATATATGCATAGAAATGAGTGAACAAAGACACTAGAACATGTCTTCAAAGGCATGAGAGCAGAGGGATTACATGCAATATCCATAACACAAGTTACTGAGGCAAATATACCCTCTTAAAAGGTAGCATTGATGTTCATAAAGTACTCCCTCCGTCCCAAAATTCTTGTCTTAGATTTGTCTAGATACGGATGTATCAAGTCACATTTTAGTATTAGATACATCCGTATCTAGACAAATCTAAGACAAGAAATTTGGGACAGAGGGAGTAGTTGAAAGTAATCTATAAGAAATCAGTGTCAACCTCTCGCATGTTTTGGTCAAAAGAGGAATTTAGAACCGTCATTTGGCACACAAAAATCACATGCAAGATCACCCAGAAAGTTGTACTACTAGTACTAGTACTGCGTGTTAGATGAAAAAACACGATCAAGATCGAGAAAAAGATCGTCAAGAAGAAATATTACCTGGACTTGCTTAATGAGGGATCCTTGAGAGGGGGGCTTGGACAGGGCGATGGCTTTGAGCTTGTCTGCGGTAGTCTCGGCGGGGTGCTTGCGCTTCTTCGTACCATGAGCCTCAATGGTTTTGGCCAGAGCCATAGACATCACTTCGGCCGGTGCTCCAGCATCCATCGAGAAACTATCAAATAGAAATAAAAGAAAAGAAACCATAATCACAAACCCAAAAGAAGAAAAGAGAGGGAGTTATAGGATCAGTCTCGGGGTTGCAAGACCAGGCCTTGGCCAGAATCAACACCATTGATGCGCTCACCTTTCCTTCTTTGGGAGAGAAGAGCAATGGCAGAAGCAGGTCGGGGTTTTCTTGAAGAAATGAGGAACAAGATGAGGCAGAAGCGAGGGTTGGGTAGAGAGGAAGCTGAGAGAGAAGAGTGAAATGATGGTTGCTTCGTCCGTCTAACTTACTGCTGGAAAGGAGGGGGTTTTGTGATTTGACGGCTCATTGGGCATTACTGCGGCGCTTCGATCGGGGTAGTCTACCATCACTCTACTATGGAGTAATTTAGTGCATGGCTGGTGGACCCCGATGCTGGCTGTCCCACACGTCGGCGAAAGTGAGTAATTTAGTGTATGGCTGGAGGAGGATCCGCACGGTAGAGCGTGTCCATTGTTTTTCAGAAGAAAAAAATGATTACAACAAGCATTTTCACTCTTACGACGGAGGAGTGCGAAACACGGCAGCCACTTGAACATACACAGTGCTCCTACTACTAGGCATGTGCAGTGGTTCATACGTCAGTACTACACAATCTTGTTGCTAGTGTAGTAAGATATGACGATAACAAATGATGTTGTGCGCATGTCAACTTCTCCTATATGTAACATAGTACCGCTTTTTCGACTGTCCGGTCGAGAATGAATGGTGAGATCAATGTTAACAGAACTAGGTCCATAGCGCACGGAGAGTACGGTGCTACAGTACTCCATGAAACATGAACCATATGAAGCACGGATAGTGTTAGGCAGGGTGTATGAAGGGTGGACGGGATGGGAGCAAAAGTTCCCTTCTCGACCCACTTTTGGGTGTTTGGCAGAGTGCATGAAGGGTGCATGAGTCCACACTAGTAGGTTGACGAAAATACACGAAGAGGAAACAACTATATTGAGATGAGAATGCAACCAAACACACCCACACGCTTTGTGCTACAGTGACTGATCTGCACCGTCTGAGTTTGATCCAACGGTCATGTTGCGCCGAGACATGGACATGCCCATGCAAAGGGCGCCTAAACACCACTGAAGTCCCTCTGCTTCTCGAGGCGCATGACGTTGGTGATGCAGGGTGCAACCGCCCGCAGAGCCCGCTCCCGGTCGACGGGAGCCAGCTCGTCAAAGACGGCGTCCAATGGCACGAATGGATTCCGGTGACGGAGCCCTGAAAGGATTCGCCCGGCAACGGCGACGGCAGCCCACAACCCCTCCTTGTCCAGCTCAGCCCCCACCATCGCGCGGAGACGGCTCAGCTCCTCGGAGATATAGGTGAAGAAGGAGACCAGGTCAGGAAGCCGTAGCTCATTGAAGTCGACCGGGTGGTCGAACGGGTTTAGCCCGACAGCCGGCATCGTCGCGCTGGCACGATGGTAGGCATCGCGCAGCCGCAACACGTGCGTGGCAAATTGGTTCACCAAGTGGCTGAGGCGATCCTAGACCTCGTCACGATTGGCCCGCTCGCGCTCCAGCCGGCTCCCCTGACGGCCTATCGTATCTCCCACTTTTTGCAGCAACGCCGCCGACGCCTCGAACATCTTTGTGGTGGACGCCTGCCGCTTTTGAAGCTCCGTGAACTCCCGCACATAATGGAGGAGCATGGCACTCCTCTCCTCCTTGAGCTCACGGAGCTCCACGTCCTTGGCCCTGAGCTCCGCATCCTTGGCATGGAGCTCCTGTGTCAGGAGCCTCACCTCGGACTCCGTGATCTGCTGCGCCGCCATGGCACCAGGTAGAAGCAATGGGGAGAGGAAGCAAAGGGGGCGAAACGGCTGAAAGGCAATGCAATCTACGGGAAGGCAGAGGGAGCGGGGAATCTTTTGGTTTTCACCATGGTAAAACACTAGTCGACGACTTCTCACATCAGGGAGCAGTGGGTACAGGCGGAGTCATCGTGACTAATTGCTGCCGCGCCTGCTCCCGTCAATCAAAAAATTAAAAATCCTGCCGCGCCTGCTCCCGTCAATCAAAAAATTAAAAATCCTGCCGCACCCAAACACCAGAGCAATGCCGCGGTGGATATTTAAATTTACCTGCTGGCAAGTAGATAAAAAAGGGATGAAAAAACAAATGTGGCGGCGGCCTAGCTAATCGGTCGAACTAGCCCAACTAGCTAGCCACCATGCTTTACTGATGTACTCGGCGGGAAAGGTGGTCTTTCATGATTTGACGACTCATTTACTTGCTTCGGCGCTACGACCGAGGAGGACCCAGAAAACGCGCGGTAGGGCATCCCACGTCAGGAAGAATATATGCGTGCACCACCCGGGAGGACCCCGAAACCGCGCGGTAGGGTGTGCCACATCTCGGCACAGAGGAAAAATGTGCGTGTAAAAATATACTGTATTAGACGTAGTACCTATGGTTCGACCTCGGGACCCAGCCAGTCGGTTGAAAACACCCCACTAGCCACACAACTTCATCATGCAAATGTGGCACGGAGGATAGATGTGGTTAGCTCCGTCTCGACTAGCCACAACGTCTCTTGTTCTAGGCGATTCTTCTATTTTCCAAGTTTTTTTAGTTGTAATAACACCACGGCAAGCTAGCGCCGCTCTTCGTGTGTGCCCGTGCAAAGGTTAGACGATGGAGAGAAGAGAGATTGAGATCGCAGACCTGGGACCCACCAGTAAGTGAGATAACGGTCATGCACGTGTTGACGAGGCACTCCCTCTACTCTACTCAACGCAAGTACTATATAAAATCAAGTTATGGGACAAAGCCAACAACCGTTCGTTTTTCAGGCTATCGACTTACGCTTTGTAGTCCAGGTTGCCAGTTCGAATCTCGTCTTTCATATTTGTTAGTTTTAGGTCCAAATTTGATTAATGACAAGTGGGGCCCCCGTGTGTTGTTCCGATATTTCAGTGTAGGATGGTTTTTTTGAACAAACACTTTGCGCGGTTAGACAAGTAACGGCACGAGTTACACGGCTTTTGTAAGTTTACAAACAAAAATGACAGCGGCATAGAATATCACATCCACCCCGCAGCTTAGATACTATGGTGATACGAGTTTTTACACCGTTGGAAGTGAGATCCAATGGCTTGGGAGTAGTCTTTGTAATTATGCGCAATTTCCAAACTCTCCAAAGGTTTTTTTGCAAATAAAACATTTAGGCCTCGTGTGTGCCGCTGCATCTTCGATCCAACGGCTCCCCGGTGCTCATATTATGTGCTCCCCGTAGCTTAATTACCCGCTATGGTGATTGGAGTAGTTGTGGACCGAATGCTACGAAAATATAATCTAAACCGACCGAAATAAATGCCTACACAAACTAATCCAAGGTTGGAGTGCCCCTCGCAATGTAAATAGCTCCGACTTTGCGAGGTATGGAGAGGTAGTAGCTTCAATGTGTGGAAGATATGGTGTGAGAAAGTGAGGTCAATCGAGAGACATATAGATAGAGAGACAAAGTGAGTGTGGTCCGACATTCATTGAACAAATATATATATGCTCTGGAGAGATATTGTCCGATTGAGCTTTTTGGCAAGGGTGAGGGCTGTAAGATAGAGCTTGAGAGATGATCCAGTCACAGACGTGTAGATATATTTTGTGCGTGGGAGGAAGCAAGGTCAACCGATCACATAGGGTCGCTGTGCGATCGAAAGAGTGAGACGGGTTGGAGAGAGTGACCTAGATAGACGATGTGCGTGAGAGAGTATACAATGTGAATAGGTCGAATTGGGCTCAAACATGGTGATATATCGTTTTTGTTCGATAAAGAGCAAGGTCAATCAAGACATACGGAGAGAGAGAGAGAGAGAGAGAGAGAGAGAGAGAGAGAGAGATTGAGTGAGAGTGGCCCACCATGAGGTCGAAAGAGTGGTGGCGGCTTGGATGGACTGACCTAGATAGACAATCTGCGTGAGAGAGTATAGAGTATGTCGATCGAGGCCCGAACAGGGAGATATATCATTTGTGTGAGAAAGAAAACGAGGTTAAACAAGACTCAGATAAAGAGAGCGATATTGAGCGAGTGTGGCCCGCCGTGCGGAAGAAAGAGTGAGACAGTCTTGAGGGAGTGACCTAGATATACAACGTGCGTGCGTGCGCATGCACGAGAGGTTGGGGGGCTAGATAGGCAATGCATGTATTTAGCGCGAGAGGGTGAGAGGGAGAGGGGGAGAGAGAGAGAGCTCGGCATGGGGTGCAATGGCGGGTGTGTGAGGTAAATACATTTGGTAACAGAGTGGAAAAAGGGGTTGTGTAGTTGAGAGACTTAGAGATCGAAACATGGAGAGAAAGAACGAACGTGTGTTGGAAACCTATAGCTTCCTAAGGTGGTTAGGAGAGGAAGATTGACCAATACAGGAAGTATGTAGCATTTGTGTGTGTGTGTGTGGGGGGGGGGGTTAAAAACAACATTTGAATGTACATAGTACGAGACTTAATATCGATGTTTCAATTCGGTGTACATTGTAAGATTTGAACCGAGGACCAGGCATACGGGTAATTATTTCAAATTCGTGCCATACTAAGTTTCGAAAAGTTGACATTGACTCAGTTTGTTGTGCTATTTTGTAGGTTATATGTTTGAATCCATCCAAAAGTTTTCTCACTACCATGGTGTTCATCATATACATATGAATTTGTATTAAAAAAGTAGCGTGGATACAGTGAAATGCGAAATCCATGTTAGAATTGGAGATCGCTACGTGACACACACTCTAATTCAAATAACTAACTATGTGACACACACTCTAATTCAAATAACTAATTATGTGACACACACTCTAATCCACGTTAGCGTGGGTACCGTTTCGATTTTTTTTCAAATAACTCCTCATTAATTAATTTATAGTACTCCCTCTGTTCACTTTTATAAGACCTTGAAGACATTTCAGACAATGTGCAAAACAGTTCATTTTAACTTGTCTGAAACGACTTACAAAGGTGAACGGATGGGGTATCTCGTTTCGAATGACTAATTATTGCAAGGAAAACACAGGCATGGTAATACATACAGATTCGTTTGCAAATGAAAGAAGATTCCTTTGCATTCTCAAATGTAGGCGCACCAGGCAAACCAGGGTCGTGTCGGGGTGGACGCTGCTTCGGTGCCTTAAAGGCAACTGCCTTTGCGTCAATGACATGTGGGCCAGCCACCAGTTGGGCCCACATGTCATGGACACAAAGGTAGGTGCCTTAAGGCACCGAAGCATAGTCCTGTCAGGGTGGTCGCATGTGTCGTACAGACGCATAGCACCCAACCACCCACCCCCCCAAAAGGACGATGACAATATAAGTTCGCGCTTCCACGTTTCGGATTGAAATATCTGGCGGCCCCAATTCTAGCCCTGCAAAATCTCTCTTCTCCACCGTCCCCTTCCGCGCCCAGATTGCTCAAATTCCTAATTCGCCGCCAACCCTCGAATCGCCCCTCGTCTCATCTATTTCCCCACCGTTCCCCACCTCTGTGCCGGATGACGACGACGAAGACGATGGTCGCGCTTCACCACCGCACCGGAGCTACCTCATCTATGCCCTCGTCCACCGCATCGGGTGGTCCACCGACAATGTCGGCCGCCGCAACCGACGTGACTCACAGACACCAAGTTCCACCGCATCAGGTGCGCTTCACCGATGCCGTCTCCTAGCTCACCGAGGCTACTTCACCAAGCACATCATCGCACCTCCACCCCCCGAGGCCGTTGGGGCTTCACCAACGGTCTCGTCCACCGCATCATAGCGCTCCGCTGCCACTCAAGATCTGCATCCATGCGCAGCCAGCCAACGCCAGTGCATCACCCTCAACGGCTTTGAAGTGACCCGCACTCTAGCTAGGCGAGCATGCCCAAACGCCGGCCCAAAATAGGTATCCACACATCACTCCCTTGTGCACTGTTCCGACGATGTTTGGATATCCTTTCACTGCTCTCTTAGCTTACACGCCTATGCAACTCTGACCTTAACTCTTATTTCTTCTGGAGATAACATCTGAAACAAGCAAATCCATATTTTAGCGAAGCATGACGGTGCTACGGGATCTAGTACACATCCTGCACACCCGTATAACCTTGTAAGTATCTGTCCTCCGGTACAACATCAAGGTCGATTCCTCTTATTTGATCAACCATTCACTGTGTCAAAAATGCAGAGGGGGATGCAAGGATCACAGGGCCTGCACATCCAAGCAAGTGGTAACATGGACTTGTACATGGAACATCCCAAGTGCAACCAGAGCTGCAGTGAGCCTGTACAACGAGCTAGCGTAAGTCCTTGCATTTCATTTAATTCGTACTGGCATTCGTGTATGATTTGTGTGCAGTGGCTGATCCACGAATTCAAGTTACCAGGGGCGAACATTTAACTTAAAAAATACGAAGGCACTTGCACTCCGGAAATCAACATAACTTGAGAAATGTGAAGCTACATGCACTTTGAAAACCATCTAATGATCCAAAGTAGTTCAGATTATAAACACTAAATGATGCAAGCACCAAAAAACACAAAATGCAACATGGTGTACAAGGACTACAAACATGGTCTGTACCTGCTTGAATTATTCGTTCTCTGGCTGAAAATATCAAAGTGTAATTGCACGTATAACCAGTGCGCAAACTGCATATCAATATATCTATCCTGCACAAGTATGCCAATAGTTTCAAACAACAGATTAGAAAAGTATTTATGCTATGTTGTCATGATACAGGGACTTTCGGTAGATGGCCTCGACGTTTCCTCAAGCTATGAAAATGCACTATAATTTGCTTATCATCAATGCCTGCAAATCTCTGTCTCTCTCAACATAGTAGATCATCATTAGACACTAAATCCTTCAATGAGCTTGCAAAATTCTTGCATTAGATCCCTCATTAGACACTATATGTTCATCACCAGGAGCATGTAAAATGTTTGCATCAAATCCTTCATTAGCAGTCTGTTCATTAGACACTTCAGGCTCAAGAACAACATGAGCTTGTATGTTTGCACCGGAAACTTGATTAGATACATCAGATTCAGTCAGTTCAGTATTGATTGGGGGAGTTATAAAATAAGTAGAAATTGGTTTCATTTTCTCATAGATTCCCTACATACAAGCAGTTTTACAGCACCGTCAGGTTTAACTATTGGCCAGAAATTGAAGAGTTGAATTAGATATAATCAGGGATGTGATGTACCTGCTCATTGCGCATGCTACTCTTGCAAGCTGCGACTGTCCGTTTGCGCAAGCTCGATGCCATGCCCGTGCTGCCGCCGCTGCCTCCCACGCAGGCTACACCCAGGGTTGGATCTTCATCTTCTTGTCCTTCCGTTCGCTTGAAGCTCAGCGACCGCCCTCCAACGAGGGCGCGAGGAAGTGCTGTGTCGGTCTGTCCAGCGGCGGCTAGGTTAGGAGCGAACCAGACTGGAGGCTGGAGCGAATGAATTGGGATTTTTCCTGGTGTCAATTGATATGGGAGGCGCTTGTTTGGGCCGCGAACCTGCTATAGTGCCTGCCATGCACTTATGTTATGGCCCATCCAAATTGAAACAATTTTCTTCATTTTTTACATTGCCTGCTCGTGCGTTGGGACGAACAAAACTAGCATGGGCCAACCTGGACGACTCAAACTAGGTGCACACTTTTTAGCCACCTGAGGTGGCCGCCCATACCGGCCCCTATGGTGGCGTCGCCCCTTTTTGCGTGTATGATTGAATAGTGAAAAATATTCCAATGGCACTTTTGATTTACCCACAGAATGGTTGAATTGCTTGTTTCTATGAACTGAGTTCGCCAATAATGTGAAGGATGCCAGTCTTTTCATCCTATTGTAGATTGCTTAGATCTCGATATGCCAAAAGTAATCGCATGAAATATACAGTAAAAGCCAGTGTGATGTGTTTGGCTACAACTAGTCTGACTACACGTCCTCATATAACATATCAAGGACGCACCATCTTACCAGATGAACCATTCGACTTACCCATGCAGTGTGGGAAGAAACAAGTATTGGGACTGCGTATCCAAGAAATTGATGCCATGGACTCCTTCGTACAACCTTGTAAGCGAAAAAGAAGTTGCAGTGTGCCTGTACAAAGAACTAGCGTAAGTTCAGTCACCTGCTTCTTGGAATTTTAGTTAGCCACTTATTGCAAAATTGTTCAATTACGTTGCTTGGCTTAATTTAGTTTGCTACTGATTACATAATGGCACATCCTGTAAATCATATTGTAGACTGCGCCTATCTATGTGTTTGATACTTATTGTTAAGAATTACCTGTTTGCCTTAACTTAAATATCTACTTGTTTGTTTAACTGCTTTGCTGCTGCAACAACGGGTTACAATGATGTTAATAACTATTTTTCAGCATCCAATTGAAACTCTTTAATTCCTTGTTTGTTTAACTGGTTTGCTGTTATAACTCCCAGTTGAGTTGTTTTGCTAACTTCAACTTTTCTGAATCCAATCGGAACTTTAATGGCAAAATAGGTTAGCCCAAGATCAAAGAGCGAGGTCCCCATGGACGTTGCATCATCCCATAGCAGTGGCACCGGCCCAATCGTGCATTATGAATTGCCAACTGTTGATGCTCTAGAGGCTAAACTAGTGGTAGAAAGAGATTCTGCTTTTGCAATTAGAGATGAAGTTGACATGTTGAGGAAGCAAACATCACAATCACAAGCAGTACTCAAGACAACCATTAAATATTTGGTGGATTTCAAAACGAAGCAAGCTGAGACTGACCAGATTGTTAAGGTCCTGAAGGAAAAAAGGAAATTAAATTCCTACTATGTAAATCATAGGTGAAATGTTCTTTCCATAGTTGAATAACCTTTGTGTTGTCTATTCATGTAATCAATCAAACCATTTGTTTTAGAGATCATGCAATAATTGTTTTTTTGTTTGTAATTTTATTTGAGCACACGTCTGTATTAATTGATAAGACTCGGAGACATTTCATTTGGATTGCTGTGCCAGACCTACAAATATGCCAATCAGGCTAAATGTGCATTCAACAATAGTAGTATAGATGGACCATAAGTGGCACGCATCGAAAAGGGCCAAGATGCTGGCTAAAAAAAAGGATGCTATTGTAGCCAAAAAAAAGTACAACGGCCTGGCTTATGTATGTTAGTTGATATTATTGATCCATATACTCTATAAGTGTTTATATGTCTGTTAGTTCCGTACATTCTTGGTTGATTGACTCGGTATTTGAATCTTGATACATGGCTTGTGTATATATCTAAATGGGAGTACACATTATGCTGCGTGTGACATTTGAGTTGGACATGAAGTGTTCCAAATATTCGAATTCACCTTAAACTGAATTCTAGTTTCTGAATTTGAGTATCGACATTTGTAAACCATATTCATATATGACAGTGGAATACATCTTTGTCGTCCTTTTGAAGATATATAAAAACACATAGAATGATTTATAAATATTCATATAGGAATACAAAATGGATTCGAATTTAGTTGCCAGGGTAAACGTGGATCCTTATTGTCCCAAAATTCGAAAGAAACAACAAAATGTCCACTCCCACATCGGCTGCCCGAAGCCAAGTGTTTGGGAGATGGAAATTACTGTCTACCCATTACATGGACAATCCATCGGCCCAATTTCCACTGCTCTAAATAGGGGTAGGTTAGTAACTTCAATTAGACGTGACACGACTGCCTCTGAGCCCATTCCGACACGGTGGGCGTCAAACATGGGCGGCAAAACTCATTTGATTCAAGCTCGTCCGAAAGACCTCTATTTCTCCCTCCATTCCCCATTCATACACGGTGGGCGGCAAAACACCCTCTCCTCGTCCGAAATAGATGTAGGCTCATATTTTAAATAGGGGCAGATGTGTAACTTCCATCAGACGTGACACAACCGCCCTACCTGTCAACCCTGTTCATACACCATGGGCGCCAACCGTGGGCGGCAAAACACCCTCTCCTCGCCCGAAATCGATGTAGGCTAATATTTTAAATAGGGGCAGATGTGTAACTTCCATCAGACGTGACACAACCGCCCTACCTGTCAGCCCCGTTCATACACTGTGGGCACCAACCGTGGGCGGCAAAACACCCTCTCCTTGCCCGAAATAGTTATCGGCAAATATTTGGGAGATGCGAGATTACCGTCCTATCCCCAACTGACGAGACGTCCAAATTTGAAACGGGGGATAAGTTCCTAACTTTCCCATATTTCAGACAGGCGCGTCCCAAAAACATGGTTCCCCGTACCTCTCCCTCCATTTTCCCATTCATACACTGTCCGCGCTAGAACACCCCATTCCCACACCAGCCTCCATCCGCCACCCCATCCATCGCTGCCGTCCTCCACCACATCCATCGCCATCGTCCTCCACCATGCCGGAGCGTCTACCAAGACCACGTCGTCCACTGCTAGAGATGGACGTTTCTCATCCATGGTGATGGACCAATAGCCTTGCATCGCGTCCTCTCGCTTCATCGGCGCCGTCGTCCTCTTTGCCGGGGCCGCTCACACGACCTTCTCTTCCACCGCAACGGGACTTATCCCCCGATGCATCCGTCTACCGTCGCAGATATGCTTCAACTCCACCGACAGCCATCGCATCCCTGATGCCTACACGACGCCGCAAGAGAGGTGGTACTTCATATCTCCTCAACTTTTTGATCTCAACCAGAAAATAGATCTTAACTTGGTTACTCTACTTTCTTTTCAGCTCTTAGAATTTAGTTCTTAGTTCAAAGCAAACAATGGATGCTAAATATCATTTCTCCGGTTTGCAGCTTCAAATCTGCCATGGCACAGCCATAATACGGTTTAATTGGTCATGCTTAGGGTTTAATTGATCATGTTGGTTCTGTGGTGGTTTCTTTAATAGAAATCAGAGGGGAAACCCTCTTTTGCTAAAAAATATATGCTTAGAGTTTCCCCCTTTTATGATCACTATACGATCAGTATACATGCTTCGTGTCATAATAACACCGCTCCACCCATCAAGCTAAACAAGCTTAGTTGTTCAAATACGAATCTGATATTATTAAAACAGAGTTGTTTAATTGGTCAGCTAAATGTTCCTAAATTACTTTCGAAAATGCATGTTCGCCGCTCGGGTGTGTATCTCTGTGTGTGGTCTGGTTAGCATGGTTGGGGAGGTGAACTTTGCATATGCAGGGGTTTATAGGGAGACACTCTCCGAGTTGAAACCGCAATGCATTCCATAGATAATCTGACTACTTTTTATGTTTTCATGAATCTCAGATTCTGAACAGCATCATAATGATTATGAGCTTGCGCACATGAAAATAATAAAGCAGAACAATGCCATGGCTGTCAAACTTGGCATTAAGGGACTAAAATCAAGTCTGGATGCAATGCAATGCAAACACTCTCCACCTACAGATTCATGCTCAGAATATGATCCTAATAGTGATTTTGAGCTAGAGGGAGACCTAAGTCAATGTAGCTCCCTAGTGGAGGAGTCAGAGGAAGATGCCCTATCTTATTCACCCATCAAGGTACTTGCTCTAACTTTCCAAGGTTACATTGCTCGCACATATCTTGCAACTGATGCTTTGCATTGCTACTACTTTGTTGAACTGCCATTAGCTTAGTTTACACATCGTGTATGTGAATACGCCTTGCCTATCCATTTTTAGTACATATCCCATCTGTCATCATACCATATTTATCCATTAAAATGCTGTTCTTGTGTATCAGACGTTCAAAAGGAAGAGGGCGATTGCTGATCGTGGAGGAGCACAAGCAAAGTATTTGGAAAAGGTAGTGGCACCTGATAAATCAAATAGCCCATTAGGTGTAGTTGCAATATCACCTGACCCACAAAATATCCCAACTCTAGCAGACTCTAGCCCTACTACACTGGTCATTTCTGATGCCCCAACTCAGCAGACCCCAACTGCAGCAAACAGTATGATTATGCCAGTTGACATAGCACCAGCTGTACGACGCAAAACCCCCATTCCAGCAAAGAGTACACCAAATCCAGCTGCCAAATCCCTTTTCGAACCAGAGAGAGCCCCAATTGGAGCAAATAGGACCCCTGTTCCATTTCTTCCCAGTCTAGAAGATGAAGCTTATGTTGTTGTCAGGAACTTTGTGCGCATCTTTCCTTCATGGAAAGATTATACCGCAGACACAGAACAATTTCCAGTCTTCCTCCGCAACTTACGCGTAAGTAATGTACAACTATTATTCATGGTCATTACTGCATATGTTTCTGCTGACAGAAGACACAAGATTTCATTCTTTTAAATAGGCAAGGCGCAAACTGGATTGTGATGACAAGCAAGGGTTGGTTGCGCTTTTCAAGCACTCGTTGATGAAGTATTATTCCTACCCGAGTCAAGCGCACTTCGATGGCAAGCCTCTGAACGAAATGTCTGTAAAGTCTCCGATGCTACATATTTATCTGATGGTGACTGGAATAATCTTGTTACACATTGGTCTCGGCTGCAGCATAAGGTACTGTCTATGATATCACATCACAATTTGAACTACATTTCTGCATTTACCTTAATGTCTCACTTGTACGAAAACTGTTAGCAGAAGAACATTCATTCTCAAGGGACCACAGAATCTTGCAACTATACTGCACACTGCATTGCTCTTGTGAGTACCTCTTGCCCTGTATGACCATACTTACTTTCATAGCTGTTTGATTATGTAGCATCACTGCACATGTTAGCCTCGTAATCGTCCATTTGGTGGACATTATAAGATCCGTATGGACTCTTACATAAATTTAGAATCAACCCAATGCTTTTGAAGAGGTTTAGCTCTACAGTCCTCTTGTAAGGACTGAACGTGGTCTATCACTGTACTTACATTAACAGCTACTCCCTCCGTCCCATAATATAAGAACGTTTTGTACAGTACACCAGTGTTCAAAACACTCTTGTATTATGGGAAGAGGGATTGGTTCATTTTGTAGCATTCTGCATCTTATCTCCCTCGCCCACCATTTTCTAAAAAAGATCAGATCTATATTTAATCTTACCAACAAGTAGAATACACAGACAATGCCAGTGCAGAAGTGTAGCCCATTGCTCTTGTCAGTACATTTTGTCCTGTAACGCTTGTACTTCCAGGGATTGGTAGTTGATTATGTAGCATCAATCTGCATCTTATCTTCATTATCCTCTATCCCTTCCAGTATTATCATATCTATACTTACTCTCTACAAAATGTAGAGTACAGGCAATTCTTATGAAGAAGATTCTGTGCTGAAATTCTTGAGTTATCCTTCCCTTGCCATGGAGAAGGGCATTATAAAGCCAGTGTTAACTGTTAACGTAAGTCAGTCCTTCTAAAGCCTTTATCCTCAACTGCTGTTTAATTTGCTCATACCCCCTATCGTTTACTACTGTTTAGTTTGCTGTTTCTACTAAAATGCATGTTCGTAGGAACCGTAAGTTCTAAGTTTTACTTGTAAAACCAAATTCCTTATTCATACCATGCACATTACTTAATACTCCATATATGTATGCTTGTTTTTGTGGATCTATAATCCAGTGTGTGGTGAAGCATCCCACGTTTGCACCTTGTTATCTCCTATTTTATCTTACTGATGTGGCTGATGATATGAACAACATGCCATGCACATTATCCAAAATAGATACAATGATTTTCTTTGCCCTTCATCTATGCTTGTTATGTTGACATGGTAATCCAGTAGTGTGGTGAAGCTCCCTGCATTATGAACAATGCCAAATTATGCTATTGATATTTTGAACATACTCTTTATTTTCTAATTTGAAATTGGATAGAATTGACAGAACAATTATCATCTTTGTTTATACACGTGCAAAACCTGTCATCTCTCTGCTTTGTTTCAGGGTGATATGCCTGATGGCATGCACAAGTCTGCTGAAGGCTGTGAGACAAACCCAACATATATTGCAGCAAAGAAGGCAAAACATCTTGAAGATAGCGAGACAACCCCAAAGTCTTGTCTTGATGCAGTGTTCAAGTTACTTGAGACTAACAGTCAGACAAGCTCACAGAATTCATTGTCTGAATCAGTTCAACTTCTTCAGTCCCAAGTTCTAGCAGAAAGGCATTCTGCAACTCAACTTCGACTTGAAGTCCTATCTCTAAGAAAGATTGCGGAGAACACCAATGAGAACCTCATCGCTAAACAGCTACACCTGGAAGCTATGAACGACATGCCAGGCCGGTCTCACAGCCTTGATCAGCAGCTTGCGCAGCAGTTCCCCCGCAAGGCTAACCTTTCTTGAACTGTCTTGGAAGTGGTCTCGGTTCAGTATTATTTTGTTACGCTGCAATGGTGCCCAGTTTTTGTAATCTGCTTCTTCGTTGCGCTTTATGATCACTGGTAGCGAACTTTGATGCCCAGTGGATGTAATATACCTTAAATCCTTTATTGTGTAGTCTAGGTTTATTCTTAGTTACTATGTCGTAATTTCTTTATTGTATAGAGTAGGTTTGTTCTTAATTCCTACTAGTTACGCAGCAGCCCGAAATGAACCCCGGCCCATGATTGTGCGAATCAAATCACGGGCTTTTAACAGGCCAAAATTGTCTGGGTCCTTGTTTGGCCCAATCAGATATCGGCTGCGAGCAGGCCGGATGCAAACCGGGCCGTAGTTAGGCCCAACTATATGACGAGATTTTAACATGCCGAAATTAATAGGGCCGAAATTTTAAACAGGCTCTTAACAGGCCAAAACTAATATCAGGCCGAATTACTAAGTGGGCCTTTAGCAAGTGGGCCCAAAAGCATAGTGTCCAGTTGACGGGCCGAATCTGATATGGGCCATAATTGAGCCCAAAGCCTCTTAAAGGGCCAGACCTGATCTGGGCCGTAATTTGGCCCAGAATGTGGTAGGCTTTTAACGGGCCGGATCTCATATGGGCCACTATTAGGCCAGGAGCGTGGCAGGCCATTAATGGACCGGATCAAATATGGGTCGGCATTTGGCCCAAAACATGGCAGCCAACTAATGGGCCGGCCTACTAGGATCCTCAAAATCTTGTGGGCCTACAGCTGGGCCGGCCCATTAATGTCAGCGAAATCTCGTGGGCCTTTAGCTGGGCCGGCCCATTATGACCCACAAGAATCTTGTGGGCCTTTACCTGGGCTGACCCATTATGGCACACAAAAATCTTGTGGGCCTTTACCTGGGTCGGCCCATTATGGCCCGCAAAATCTTGTGGGCCTTTAGCTGGGCCAACCCATTATGGTCCGCAAAATCTCATGGGCCTTTAGCTGGGCCGGCCCATTATGGTCCGCAAAATCTTGTGGGCCTTTAGTTGGGCCGGCCCATTTAAACTTGTTGAGCCGTGCCACGTGTCGACGTATCATAAGCGCCTTCTGTCTAGTGAGTGGATGACATCTGTCCCGACGATGAGCCGACACGTGTTTCCTCTAGCCAATGATGATTTTACACGTGGAAAATCCCCATTGGTCGGGGCTGTTAACGGGTTATCGGATCCAAAACCCGACCCGATAGCTTAACGGCGTTCCGTTACGGTGGATGCCACGTGTCGGTCACCCTTGACGAAAGCACATCTGTGACACACGATTTATCGTCATGGAAGTGGACACTTCCGTGATGATAATTTTGGTAATGTCATGGAACACTTCTACGACAGCACAGGTATGACTATCCTGATTCTGTCATAAATTTGTCATGGATGTACATGCATGACAAAAAAAGTGACCTACTGTGACAAACACGTATCATCACGGAAGTGTATTTTTTTTGTAATGATAACCACAAAGTGCTAGATGTAAAATACACCAGCCGCTCATGTCTGAACTTAACTGTCGAAACTGAATTTAACTGTTGAAACTGAACTTAACTATCGAAACTGAATTTTACTGTCGAAACTGAACGCACTAGTAGCATTAGCAGCAGCGCGTGCGAGAGCCGGGGCAGTGATACGTCTCCGTCGTATCTATAATTTTTGATTGTTCTATGCCAATATTATTCAACTTTCATATACTTTTTGGCAACTTTTTATACTAACTTTGGGACTAACATATTGATCCAGTGCCCAGTGCTAGTTCCTGTCTGTTGCATGTTTTTGGTTTCGCAGAATATCCATATCAAACGGAGTCCAAACGGGATAAAAACGTATGGAGCTTATTTTTGGAAAATATGGAAAATTTGGAAGGAAAATCAATGCGAACCAGTGCCCGAGGTGGTCACGAGGCAGGGGGCGCGCCCCCCTTAGGGCGCGCCCTTACCCTCGTGAGCCCACCATAAGGCGGTTGCCGCTCTTCTTTTGCCGCAAGAAAGCTAATATTTGGAAAAAAATCACGGCGAAGGTTTCAGGCCAATCGGAGTTACGGATCTCCATATATATACGAAACGGTGAAACAGAGCCAGGATAGAATGCAGAAACAAAGAGAGGCAGAGAGATAGATCCAATCTCGGAGGGGCTCTCACCCCTCCCACGCCATGGGAGCCAAGGACCAGAGGGGAAACCCTTCTCCCATCTAGGGAGGAGGTCAAGGAAGAAGAAGAAGAAGGGGGGCCCTCTCCCCCTTGCTTCCGGTGGCGCCGGAGCACTGCCGGGGCATCACCATCACCGCCATCTTCACCAACAACTTCACCGCCATCATCACCAACTCTTCCCCCCTCTATGCAGCGGTGTAACCTCTCTCTTACCCGCTGCAATCTCTACTTAAACATGGTGCTCAACACTATATATTATTTCCCAATGATATATGGCTATCCTATGATGTTTGAGTAGATCTGTTTTGTCCTAATGGCTATTTGATGATCGTGATTGGTTTGAGTTGTATGTTTTATTATTGGTGCTATCCTATGGTGCTCTCCGTGTCGCGCAAGCGTGAGGGATTCCCACTGTAGGGTTTGCAATATGCTTATGATTTGCTTATGGTGGGTGGCGTGAGTGACAGAAGCACATACCCGAGTAAGTAGGTTGTTTGCGTATGGGAT
Organism: Triticum dicoccoides; assembly: GCF_002162155.2. Classification (NCBI taxonomy): domain Eukaryota; kingdom Viridiplantae; phylum Streptophyta; class Magnoliopsida; order Poales; family Poaceae; genus Triticum; species Triticum dicoccoides. Next base: position 84,805,381 of record NC_041380.1, read on the forward strand.
AAAGGGGACTTGATGCTTTAATGCTATGGTTGGGTTTTACCTGAATGAATCTTTAGTAGTTGCGGATACTTGCTAGAGTTCCAATCATAAGTGCATATGATCCAAGTAGAGAAAGTATGTTAGCTTATGCCTCTCCCTCATATAAAATTGCAATAATGATTATCGGTCTAGTTATCGATTGCCTAGGGACAAATAACTTTCTTGTTGACAAAAGCTCTCTATTAAAACTAATTTAGTTGTGTCTTTATCTAAGCAGCCCCTAGTTTTATTTACGTGTTCTTTACTTTCTTGCAAGCTTACCCAAAAACACCTACAAAGTACTTCTAGTTTCATACTTGTTCTAGGTAAAGCGAACGTCAAGCGTGCATAGAGTTGTATCGGTGGTCGATAGAACTTGAGGGAATATTTGTTCTACCTTTAGCTCCTCGTTGGGTTCGACACTCTTACTTATCAAAAGAGGCTACAATTGATCCCCTATACTTGTGGGTTATCAAGACCTTTTTCTGGCGCCGTTGCCGGGGAGCAATAGCGTGGGGTGAATATTCTCGTGTGTGCTTGTTTGCTTTATCACTAAGTAATCTTTATTTGCTGCTCTTAGTTGTTCTCTATCTTTAGTTATGGATATGGAACACGAAATACCAAAAAAATTAGGTGTACTTTCTGCTCATGGAGATGGGGAAGCTCCTAAAACCCTCGATGCTGGTTATGTGAAAGATAGTATGTACTACTTTAATAATCTTGAGAAAACCCCATTCAATTATGTAATGGGAGTAATGTTGGATCAACGTGAATACTTTAGGGATTACCGCTTGACACAAAAAGGGAAACTATTATGGGATCAAATTCATATACTGAATTGGTATGCTAGGCAACTATGCTTGAGATATGATTATACTTGTTGCTCTAAGGTGAAGGCTCCACACCTTCCCTTTTCATGTGAATTTAATGATAATGAAACCTTAGCTTCTTATGCTAATGGTATATATGATTACTATGATGTGGAACAAATAGAAGAATTTGTTGCTTTTAAGGGTGCTTATGAAACTGAATCTATGTTTAAAGAGTTTGAAGATTTTGATGATGCTATTTATAGACCTGAAAATTTAGCTATCCTGAAATATTTATATGAGAATTATGAATACAATTACGAAATTAATGCGCTTATTAAGAAAGTCTCCGCTGTCCAAGAAGAGACTAATATTTTGCAGGAGTCTATGGAAGAAGAAATTGATGAAACTATGAGCTCATTGGATGAAAAAGATGAGGAAGAGAGCGAAGAACAAAAGGAGGAAGAGCGGATTGATCACCTGTGCCCACCTTCTAATGAGAGTAACTCTTCAACTCATACATTGTTTAATTCTCCTTCGTTCTTATCGAAGGATGATTGCTATGATGACTGTTATGATCCCTTTGATTCTCTTGAAATATCCCTTTTTGATGATGCTTCCTATGCTTGTGGCCAAGATGCCAATATGAATTATGCTTATGGAGATGAAATTGCTATAGTTCCTTATGTTAAACATGAAATTGTTGCTATTGCACCCACGCATGATAGTCCTATTATCTTTTTGAATTCTCCCAACTACACTATATCGGAGAAGTTTGCACTTATTAAGGATTATATTGATGGGTTGCCTTTTACTGTTGCACATGATGATTTTGATAGATATAATATGCATGTGCTTTCTGATCCTACTTGCAATTATTATGAGAGAGGAACTATATCTCCACCTCTCTATTTTTTCCAATACGATAAAATTGCAAGAAACTGTTTATACTATGCATTGGCCTTTACTTTGTGTGCATGATTTGTTCTTTCATGACATGCTGATGCATAGGAAGAGAGTTAGACTTAGTTGTTACATGATATATGTTACTTTGTGCTCACTACTAAATGCCAAATCATTGTTAATTAAAATTGGCTTTGATATACCTTGGAATCCGGGTGGATTCACTACTTGAGCACTAGATGCCTAGCTTAATGGCTTTAAAGAAAGCGCTGCCAGGGAGACAACCCAGAAGTTTTAGAGAGTCATTTATTTCTGTTGAGTGCTTTCATATAGTTTAAAAACAATAAAAATAAAGAGGGGAACCCAAAACTTTTTCAAAAAGGAAAGTGAAAGTGAAAGAGACAAGCATTGTTGAAGTGGGAGCTAGCCTTGAACTTTGTTCATGCTCACGGAAACTTTGTGAATCTTGATTACAGAAACTTTTCAATAAAAATAATTATCGCCTTGTACAATTCCATTGTATTATAAAAATAATGTGCCAAGGTTTGCCTTTAGGATGTTTACATTTGCTTGATGGTTTGTATGGTGCAAGACAGAAACTTTGGCTGTAGTGCGTGATTTTACATTTTTAGCTGGAACATCAAATGGTTCGGATTCTTTTTGCACTGTCTTCCTATACAAATTGTTTATTTTTCCTAATTTTGGTAGAATTTTTCAAGTATCAGAAGTATGGTGAATGTTCAGATTTCTACAGACTGTTCTGTTTTAGACAGATTCTGTTTTTGATGCATAGTTTGCTTGTTTTGATGAACCTATCAATTTATATCAGTGGATTAAGCGGTGAAAAAGTTATATTACAGTAGACACAATGCAAAAACAAAATATGAATTGGTTTGCAACAGTACTTAGAGTAGTGATTTGCTTTATTATACTAACGGATCTTACCGAGTTTTCTGTTGAAGTTTTGTGTGGATGAAGTGTTCGATGATTGAGAAGGTCTCGATGTGAGAAGAAGGAAGAGAGGCAAGAGCTCAAGCTTGGGGATGCCCGAGGCACCCCAAGTAAATATTCAAGGAGACTCAAGCGTCTAAGCTTGGGGATGCTGGGTAGGCATCCCCTCATTCTTCAACAAATATCGGTATGTTTTCAGATTCGTTTCGTTCATGCGATATGTGCAATCTTGGAGCGTCTTTTGCATTTAGTTTCCATTTTTCTTTTATGCACCATGCTGGTATGAGATAGTCCTTGATTGCTTTATACTCCCTCCGTTCCTAAATATTTGTCTTTCTAGACATTTCAAATGACTACTACATACGGATGTATGTAGACATATTTTAGAGTGTAGATTCACCTATTTTGCTCCATATGTAGTCACTTGTTGAAATGCCTAGAGAGTCAAGTATTTAGGAACGGAGGGAGTAGAATGCTTCATGTGCTTCACTTATATCATTTGAAGTTGGATTGCCTGTTTCTCTTTACATAGGAAACCGCCATTTGTAGAATGCTCTTTTGCTTCACTTATATTTGTTAGAGCGTGGGCATATCTTTTGTAGAAAGAATTAAACTCTCTTGCTTCACTTATATCTATTTAGAGAGATGACAGGAACTGGTCATTCACATGGTTAGTCATAAAATCCTACATAAAACTTGTAGATTGCTGAATATGATATGTTTGATTCCTTGCAATAGTTTTGCGATATAAAGGCGGTGATATTAGAGTCATGCTAGTCGAGTAATTGTGAAATTGAGAAATACTTGTGTTGAGGTTTGCAAGTCCCGTAGCATGCACGTATGGTGAACCGTTATGTAACGAAGTCGGAGCATGAGGTGTTTATTGATTGTCTTCCTTATGAGTGGCGGTCGGGGACGAGCGATGGTCTTTTCCTACCAATCTATCCCCCTAGGAGCATGCGCGTAGTACTTTGTTTCGATGACTAATAGACTTTTGCAATAAGTATGTGAGTTCTTTATGACTAATGTTGAGTCCATGGATTATACGCACTCTCACCCTTCCATCATTGCTAGCCTCTCTAGTACCGCGTAACTTTTGCCGGTACCATAAACCCACCATATACCTTCCTCAAAACAGCCACCATACTACTACGTCTTGAGCTTGCGTTGGTTTTCCCCGAAGAGGAAGGGATGATGGAGCAGAGTAGCATACGTATTTCCCTCAGTTTTTGAGAACCAAGGTATCAATCCAGTAGGAGGCCACGCTCAAGTCCCTCGTACCTGCACAAAACGATAGCTACTCGCAACCAACGCGATTAGGGGTTGTCAATCCCTTCATGGTCACTTACGAGAGTGAGATCTGATAGATATAGCATTTTTAGTATTTTTGGTATAAAGATGCAAAGTAAAAAGTAAAGGCAAAGTAAAAAGCAAAGCAAGATTAAAGTGATGGAGACTGATATGATGAGAATAGACCCGGGGGCCATAGGTTTCACTAGTGGCTTCTCTCAAGAGCATAAGTATTCTACGGTGGGTGAACAAATTACTGTTGAGCAATTGACAGAATTGAGCATAGTTATGAGAATATCTAGGCATGATCATGTATATAGGCATCACGTCCGTGACAAGTAGACCGAAACAATTCTGCATCTACTACTATTACTCCACTCATCAACCGCTATCCATCATGCATCTAGAGTATTAAGTTAAAAATAGAGTAACGCCTTAAGCAAGATGACATGATGTAGAGAGATAAATTCATGCAATATGAAATAAACCCATCTTGTTATCCTCGATGGCAATGATGAAATACGTGCCTTGCTGCCCCTTCTGTCACTGGGAAAGTACACCGCAAGATCGAACCCAAAGCTAAGCACTTCTCCCATGGCAAGAACTACCAATCGAGTTGGCCAAACCAAACGGATAATTTGAAGAGACTTGCAAAGATAACCAATCATACATAAAAGAATTCAGAGAAGATTCAAATATTATTCATAGATAGACTTGATCATAAACCCACAATTCATCGATCTCAACAAACACACCGCAAAAAGAATATTACATCGAATAGATCTCCACAGGAGAGGGGGAGAACTTTGTATTGAGATCCAAAAAGAGAGAAGAAGCCATCTAGCTACTAACTATGGACCCGAAGGTCTGAGATAAACTACTCACACTTCATCGGAGGGGCTAGGATGATGTAGAAGCCCTCCGTGATGACGGTCCTCTTCCGGCGGAGCTCCGGAACAGGCCCCAAGATGGGATCTCGTGGATACAGAAAGTTGTGGCAGTGGAATTAGGTTTTGGCTCCTGTTCTGATCGTTTGGGGGTACGTGTGTATATATAGGAGGAAGGAGTACGTCGGTGGAGCACTGAGGGGCCCACGAGGCAGGGGGGCATGCCCCCACCCTCGTGACCTCCTCTTTGACTCCTTGGAGTAGGGTCCAAGTCTCCTGGATCACGTTTGGTGAGAAAATCACGTTCCCGAAGATTTTATTCCGTTTGGACTCCGTTTGATATTCTGTTTCTCCGAAACACTGAAATAGGCAAAAAACAGCAATTCTGGGCTGGGCCTCCGGTTAATAGGTTAGTCCCAAAAATAATATAAAAGTGGAAAATAAAGCCCAATATAGTCCAAAACAGTAGATAATATAGCATGGAGCAATCAAAAATTATAGATACGTTGGAGACGTATCAGGCATCTCCAAGCTTAATTCCTGCTCGTCCTCGAGTAGGTAAATGATAAAATGAGAATTTTTGATGCAGAGTGCTACTTGGCATAATTTCAATGCAAATCTTCTTAATTATGATATGAATATTCAGATTCGAAAGATTCAAGAAAAAGTTCATATTGACATAAAAATAATAATACTTCAAGCATACTAACAAAGCAATTATGTATTCTCAAAATAACATGGCCAAAGAAAGTTACACTTACAAAATCATATAGTCTGGCTATGCTCTATCTTCACCACACAAAGTATTTAAATCATGCACAACCCCGATGACAAGCCAAGCAACTGTTTCATACTCTAACTTCTTCAAAACTTTTCAATCTTCACGCAATACATGAGCATGAGCCATGGATATAGCACTATAGGTGGAATAGAATGGTGGTTGTGGAGAAGACAAAAAGGAGGGGAAGATAATCTCACATCAACTAGGCGTATCAACGGGCTATGAAGATGCCCATCAATAGTTATCAATGTGAGTGAGTAGGGATTGCCATGCAACGGATGCACTAGAGCTATAAGTATATGAAAGCTCAAAAAGAAACTAAGTGGGTGTGCATCCAACTTGCTTGCTCATGAAGACCTAGGGCAATTTGAGGAAGCCCATCATTGGAATATACAAGCCAAGTTCTATAATGTAAAATTCCCACTATTATATGAAAGTGATAACATGAGAGACTCTCTACTATGAAGATCATGGTGCTACTTTGAAGCACAAGTGTTGTAAAAGGATAGTAACATTGTCCCTTCTCTCTTTTTCTCTCATTTTTTTATTTTTTTATTTGGGCCTTTTCCCTTTTTTTGTGGCCTCTTTTCTTTCTTTTTTATTTGGGCTTCTTTGGCCTCTTTTATTTATTTTTCGTCCAGAGTCTCATCCCGACTTATGGGGGAATCATAGTCTCCACCATACTTTCCTCAATGGGACAATGCTCTAATAATGATGATCATCACACTTTTATTTTTCTTACAACTCAACAATTACAACTCGATACTTATAATAAAATATGACTCTATGTGAATGCATCTAGCGGTGTACCGGGATATGCAATATGACAATGATGGAATGTGTCATGAACGGAACGGTGGAAAGTTGCATGGCAATATATCTCGGAATGGCTATGGAAATGCCATGATAGGTAGGTATGGTGGCTGTTTTGAGGAAGGTATATGGTAGGTGTATGATACCGGCGAAAAGTGCGCGGTATTAGAGAGGCTAGCAAAGGTGGAAGGGTGAGAGTGCGTATAATCCATGGACTCAACATTAGTCATAAAGAACTCATATACTTATTGCAAAAATCTAGAAGTTATCAAAGCAAAGTATTACGCGCATGCTCCTAGGGGGATAGATTGGTAGGAAAAGTCCATCGCTCGTCCCCGACCGCCACTCATAAGGAAGACAATCAATAAATAAATCATGCTCCGACTTCATCACATAACGGTTCACCATACGTGCATGCTACGGGAATCACAAACTTTAACACAAGTATTCTTTAAATTCACAACTACTCAACTAGCATGACTTTAATATTATCACCTCCATATCTCAAAACAATTATCAAGCTTCAATCTTTTCTTAGTATTCAACACACTCAAAAGAAAGTTTCACAAATCTTGAACACCAAGCATATTATTATTAAGCAAATTACCATGCTATTAAGAGACTCTCAAAATAATTTAAGTGAAGCATGAGAGATCAATAGTTTCTTAAAAACAAATCCACCACCGTGCTCTAAAAGATCTAAGTGAAGCACATAGAGCAAAATTATAACGCTAAAAAGATATAAGTGAAGCACATAGAACAAAACTACTTAGCTCAAAAGATATAAGTGAAGCACATAGAGTATTCTATCAAATTTTAATTCATGTATGGCTCTCTCAAAAGGTGTGTACAGCAAGGATGATTGTGGCATACTAAGACAAAAAGACACAAATAATACAAGACGCTCCAAGCAAAACACATATCATGTTGGTGAATAAAAATATAGTTCCAAGTAAATTACCGATGGAAGTGGACGAAAGAGGGGATGCCTCCCGGGGCATCCCCAAGCTTTGACTTCTTGGTGTCCTCGAATTATCTTGGGGGTGCCATGGGCATCCCCAATCTTAGGCTCTTGACACTACTTGTTCCATAATCCATCAAAAGAATTCACCCAAAACTTGAAAACTTCACAACACAAAACTCAAAATAGAAAACTCGTGAGCTCCGTTAGTGAGAGAAAACAAAACACCACTTCAAGGTACTGTAATGAACTCATTATTTATTTATATTGGTGTTAAACCTACTGTATTCCAACTTCTCTATGGATTATAAACTATTTTACTAGCTATAGATTCATCAAAATAAGCAAACAACACACGAAAAACAGAATCTGTCAAAAACAGAACAGTCTGTAGTAATCTGTAGCTAGCGCAAGATCTGGAACCCCAAAAATTCTAAAATAAATTTCTGGACGTGAGGAATTTATCTATTAATCATATTCAAAAAGAATTAAATAAATATCTCTCTTCAAATAAAAATGACAGCAGTTCTCGTGAGCGCTAAAGTTTCTGTTTTTTACAGCAAGTTCAACAAGACTTTCCCCAAGTCTTCCCAACGGTTCTACTTGGCACAAACACTAATTAAACACAAAAAACACAACCAAAACAGAGGCTAAATAATTTATTTATTACTAAGCAGGATCAAAAAGCAAGGAATAAAAATAAAATTGGGTTGTCTCCCAACAAGCGCTATCGTTTAACGCCCCTAGCTAGGCATAAAAGCGAGGATAGATCTAAGTGTTGTCATCTTTGGTAGGCAATCCATAAGTGGCTCTCATGATAGTTTCATATGGTAATTTTATTTTCTTTCTTGGAAAGTGTTCCATGCCCTTTTTAATGGAAATTGAAATCTAATATTCCCTTCCTTTATATCAATAATTGCACGAACCGTTCTAAGGAAAGGTCTACCAAGAATAATAGGGCAAGAAGGATTGCAATCTATATCAAGAACAATGAAATCTATGGGCACATAATTCCTATTTACAAAAATAATAACATCATTAATCCTTCCCATAGGTTTATTAATAGTAGAATCCGCGAGATGCAAGTTTAGAGAGCAATCATCAAAATTGCGGAAATCTAGCAAATCACACAAAGTTTTGGGAATAGTGGAGACACTAGCACCCAAATCACATAAAGCATAAAACTCATGATCTTTAATTTTAATTTTAATAGTTGGTTCCCACTCATCATAGAGTTTTCTAGGGATAGAAACTTTCAACTCAAGTTTTTCTTCATAAGATTGCATCAAGGCATCAACAATATGTTCGGTGAAGGCTTTATTTTGACTATAAGCATGTGGAGAATTTAGCACGGATTGCAACAAGGAAATACAATAAATTAAAGAACAACTTTCATAATTAAATTCCTTGAAATCCAATATAGTGGGTTTAGCAACATTTAGATTTTTATTTCTTTCAATCCCACTTTCATCAATTTCATCATTAAGATCTAAATACTCCGAATTTTTAGAACGCCTTCTAGGTAAAGGAAGATCATATTCAGTTTCATGAAGATTTATATTGCAAAATAAAGATTTAATAGGGGACACATCAATAACTTTTAGATCTTCATCTTGATTTTCATAGGAATTGGAAGAACACGCTTTAATAAAGGCATCTTTGGAAGCACGCATCCTAGCGGTTCTTTCCTTGCACTCATCAATGGAAATTCTCATGGCTTTAAGAGACTCATTGATATCATGCTTAGGAGAAATAGATCTAAGCTTTAAAGAATCAATCTCAAGAGAAATTCTATCAACGTTTCTAGCCAAATCATCAACTTTAAGCAATTTCTCTTCAAGCAAAGCATTAAAATTCTTTTGTGAATTCATAAACTCTTTAACACTATTCTCAAATTCAGAGGGCATCTTATTATAATTTCCATAAGAGTTGTTGTAGGAATTCCCATAATTATTAGAATGATTACTAGGATATGACCTAGGATTAAAATTCCCACTATAAGCGTTGTTACCAAAATTATTCCTACCAACAAAAGTCACATCCATAGATTCATTGTTATTATCAATCAAAGTAGACAAAGGCATATCATTAGGATCAGAACAAACACTCTTAGTAGCAAATAATTTCATAAGTTCATCCATCTTCCCACTCAAAACATTGATTTCTTCTATCGCATGCACTTTTTTATTAGAAGATCTTTCAGTATGCCATTGAGAATAATTAACCATAATATTATCTAGGAGTTTAGTAGCATCTCCTAAAGTGATTTCCATAAAAGTGCCTCCCGCGGCCGAATCTAAAAGATTTCTAGAAGCAAAATTCAATCTAGCATAAATTTTTTGTATAATCATCCACAAATTCAAACCATGAGTAGGGCAGTTACGTATCATTAATTTCATTCTATCCCAAGCTTGTGCAACATGTTCATGATCAAGTTGCTTAAAATTCATAATATCGTTTCTAAGAGAGATGATCTTAGCGGGAGGGAAATACTTAGAGATAAAAGCATCTTTGCACTTGTTCCAAGAATCAATACTATTCTTAGGCAAAGACGAAAACCAAGCTTTAGCACGATCTCTAAGCGAAAAAGGAAATAGATTCAATTTAACGACATCATTATCGACATCTTTTTTATTTTGCATATCACATAAATCAATGAAGCTATTCAGATGAGTAGCGACATCTTCACTAGGAAGGCCGACGAATTGATCTTTCATAACAAGATTCAACAAAGCAGCATTGATTTCACAAGATTCAGTATTAGCAAGAGGAGCAATCGGAGTGCTAAGGAAATCATTATTATTGGTATTGGTGAAGTCACACAATTTGGTAGTATCTTGAGCCATCGCGACAAACAAGCAATCAAACACACGAGCAAACAAGAGCAAACGGGCAAAAGAGGCAAATAGAGAGGGAGGATAGAGAGAGAGGGCGAACAAAAAGGCAAGGGTGAAGTGGGGGAGAGGAAAACGAGAGGCAAATGGCAAATAATGTAATGCGAGAGATAGGGATTGTGATGGGTACTTGGTATGTTGACTTTTTGCGTAGACTCCCCGGCAACGGCGCCAAAAATCCTTCTTGCTACGTCTTGAGCTTGCGTTGGTTTTCCCCGAAGAGGAAGGGATGATGCAGCAGAGTGGCATAAGTATTTCCCTCAGTTTTTGAGAACCAAGGTATCAATCCAGTAGGAGGCCACGCTCAAGTCCCTCGTACCTGCACAAAACGATAGCTACTCGCAACCAACACGATTAGGGGTTGTCAATCCCTTCACGGTCACTTACGAGAGTGAGATCTGATAGATATAATATTTTTGGTATAAAGATGCAAAGTAAAAAGTAAAGGCAAAGTAAAAAGCAAAGCAAGATTAAAGTGATGGAGATTGATATGATGAGAATAGACCCGGGGGCATAGGTTTCACTAGTGGCTTCTCTCAAGAGCATAAGTATTCTACGGTGGGTGAACAAATTACTGTTGAGCAATTGACAGAATTGAGCATAGTTATGAGAATATCTAGGCATGATCATGTATATAGGCATCACATCCGTGACAAGTAGACCAAAACGATTCTGCATCTGCTACTATTACTCCACTCATTGACCGCTATCTAGCATGCATCTAGAGTATTAAGTTAAAAACAGAGTAACGCCTTAAGCAAGATGACATGATGTAGAGAGATAAATTCATGCAATATGAAATAAACCCCATCTTGTTATCCTCGATGGAGATGATGAAATACGTGCCTTGCTTCCCCTTCTGTCACTGGGAAAGGACACCGCAAGATTGAACCCAAAGCTAAGCACTTCTCCCATGGCAAGAACTACCAATCTAGTTGGCCAAACCAAACGGATAATTCGAAGAGACTTGCAAAGATAACCAATCATACGTAAAAGAATTCAGAGAAGATTCAAATATTATTCATAGATAGACTTGATCATAAACCCACAATTCATCGATCTCAACAAACACACCGCAAAAAGAAGATTACATCGAGTAGATCTCCACAAGAGAGGGGGAGAACTTTGTATTGAGATCCAAAAAGAGAGAAGAAGCCATCTAGCTACTAACTATGGACCCGAAGGTCTGAGGTAAACTACTCACACTTCATCGGAGGGGCTAGGATGATGTAGAAGCCCTCCGTGATGGCGGCCCTCTTCCCTGCGGAGCTCCAGAACAGGCCCCAAGATGGGATCTCGTGGATACAGAAAGTTGCGGCAGTGGAATTATGTTTTTGGCTCCTGTTCTGATCATTTGGGGGTACGTGTGTATATATAGGAGGAAGGAGTGCATCGATGGAGCAGCGAGGGGCCCATGAGGCAGGGGCGCGCGCCCTAGAGGGGGGGCGCCCCCACCCTCTTGACCTCCTATTTGACTCCTTGGAGTAGGGTCCAAGTTCCTGGATCACGTTCGGTGAGAAAATCACGTTCCCGAAGATTTTATTCCGTTTGGACTCCGTTTGATATTCTGTTTCTCCGAAACACTGAAATAGGCAAAATACAACAATTCTGGGCTGGGCCTCCAGTTAATAGGTTAGTCCCAAAAATAATATAAAAGTGAAAAATAAAGCCCAATATAGTCCAAAACAGTAGATAATATAGCATGGAGCAATAAAAAATTATAGATACGTTGGAGACGTATCACATACCTACCTATTATGGCATTTCCATAGCCATTCCGAGATATATTGCCATGCAACTTTCATGATCATCATATACATGACTTGAGCATTCATTGTCATATTGCTTTGCATGATCGTAAGATAGCTAGCATGATGTTTTCATGGCTTGTCCGTTTTTTGATGTCATTGCTACGCTAGATCATTGCACATCCCGGTACACCGCCGGAGGCATTCATATAGAGTCATATCTTTGTTCTAGTATCGAGTTGTAATATTGAGTTGTAAGTAAATAAAAGTGTGATGATCATCATTATTAGAGCATTGCCCAAAAAAAGGGGAGAGGCCAAAGAAGCCTAAATAAAAAAAAGGGGGCCAAAGAAGCTCGCAAAAAAAGAAAAAAAGGGGGCAATGTTACTATCCTTTTACCACACTTGTGCTTCAAAGTAGCACCATGCTCTTCATATAGAGAGTCTCTTGAGTTAACACTTTCATATACTAGTGGGAATTTTCATTATAGAACTTGGCTTGTATATTCCGATGATGGGCTTCCTCAAATGCCCGAGGTCTTCATGAGCAAGCAAGTTGGATGCACACCCACTTAGTTTCAGTTTGAGCTTTCATATACTTATAGCTCTAGTGCATCCGTTGCATGGCAATCCCTACTCACTCACATTGATATCTATTAATGGGCATCTCCATAGCCCGTTGATATGCCTAGTTGATGTGAGACTATCTTATCCTTTTTGTCTCCTCCACCATCATATTCTATTCCACCTATAGTGCTATGTCCATGGCTCATGCTCATGTATTGCGTGAAAGTTCAAAAGGTCTGCGAATGTCAAAAGTATGAAACAATTGCTTGGCTTGTCATCGGGGTTGTGCATGATTTGAATATTTTGTGTGGTGAAGATGGAGCATAGCCAGACTATATGATTTTGTAGGGATGAGCTTTCTTTGGCTATGTTATTTCAATAAGACATAATTGCTTGCTTGGTATGCTTGAAGTATTATTATTTTTATGTCAAAGGATAGACTATTGCTTTGAATCACTCGTGTCTTAATATTCATGCCATGATTAGACATATGATCTAGATTATGCTAGGTAGCATTCCACATCAATTTTTTTATCATTTACCTACTCGAGGACGAGCAGGAATTAAGCTTGGGGATGCTGATACGTCTCCATCGTATCTATAATTTTTGATTGTTCCATGCCAATATTATTCAACTTTCATATACTTTTTGGCAACTTTTTATACTATTTTTGGGACTAACATATTGATCCAGTGCCTAGTGCCAGTTCCTGTCTGTTGCATGTTTTTGGTTTCGCAGAATATCCATATCAAACGGAGTCCAAACGGGATAAAAATGGACGGAGCTTATTTTTGGAAAATATGGAAAATTTGGAAGGAAAATCAACGCGAACCTGTGCCCGAGGTGGTCATGAGGAAGGGGGGCGCGCCCCCTGCCCTCGTGAGCCCACCGTAAGGCGGTTGATGCTCTTCTTTTGCCGCAAGAAAGCTGATATTCGAAAAAAATCATGACGAAGGTTTCAGGCCAATCGGAGTTACGGATCTCCATATATATACGAAACGGTGAAACAGAGCCAGGACAGAACGCAAAAACAGAGAGAGACAAAGAGATAGATCCAATCTCGAAGGGGCTCTCCCCCCTCCCACGCCATGGGAGCCAAGGACCAGAGGGGAAACCCTTCTCCCATCTAGGGAGGAGGTCAAGGAAGAAGAATAAGAAGGGGGCCCCTCTCCCCCTTGCTTCCGGTGGCGCCGGAGCACTGCCGGGGCCATCACCATCACCGCCATCTTCACCAACAACTTCACCGCCATCATCACCAACTCTTCCCCCCCTCTATGCTGCGGTGTAACCTCTCTCTTACCCGTTGTAACATGGTGCTCAACGCTATATATTATTTCCCAATGATGTATGGCTATCCTATGATGTTTGAGTAGATCTGTTTTGTCCTAATGGCTATTTGATGATCGTGATTGGTTTGAGTTGTATGTTTTATTATTGGTGCTATCCTATGGTGCTCTCCGTGTTGCGCAAGCGTGAGGGATTCCCATTGTAGGGTTTGCAATATGCTTATGGTTTGCTTATGGTGGGTGGCGTGAGTGACAGAAGCACAGACCCGAGTAAGTAGGTTGTTTGCGTATGGGATAAAGGGGACTTGATGCTTTAATGCTATTGTTGGTTTTTACCTTAATGAATCTTTAGTAGTTGCGGATGCTTGCTAGAGTTCTAATCATAAGTGCATATGATCCAAGTAGAGAAAGTATGTTAGCTTATGCCTCTCCCTCATATAAAATTGCAATAATGATTACCGGTCTACTTATCGATTGCCTAGGGACAAATAACTTTCTTGTTGACAAAAGCCCTCTATTAAAACTAATTTAGTTGTGTCTTTATCTAAGTAGCCCCTAGTTTTATTTACATGTTCTTTACTTTCTTGCAAGCTTACCCAAAAACACCTACAAAGTACTTCTAGTTTCATACTTGTTCTAGGTAAAGCGAACGTCAAGCGTGCGTAGAGTTGTATCGGTGGTCGATAGAACTTGAGGGAATATTTGTTCTACCTTTAGCTCCTCGTTGGGTTCGACACTCTTACTTATCGAAAGAGGCTACAATTGATCCCCTATACTTGTGGGTTATCACGCAGCTAGTCGTGTAGCAGCATCAGGTGAGGCTACCTTGAGCCACCAGCCACCACCGGCCAAACAGCCGCCCCCGCCGCCCGCGGCCGGCGGTGCGTGATACGTCTCCAATGTATCTATAATTTTGATTGTTCCATGATATTATATTATCAACCTTGGATGTTTTATATGCATTTATATGCTATTTTATATGATTTTTGGGACTAACCTATTAACCTAGAGCCCAGTGCCAGTTTCTGTTTTTTGTTGTTTTTGAGTATCGTAGAAAAGGAAAACCAAATAGAGTTCAATTGACCTGAAACTTCACGAAACTTATTTTTGGACCAGAAGAAGGCCAGGAAGTAAAAGAATTGGTCCAGAAGAGTCCCGAGCTGCCCACGAGGGTGGGGGGCGTGCCGACCCCCCTGGGCACACCCCCTGCCTCGTGGACAACTCGAAGACCCCCTGTGCCTTGTTCCCGACTCCAACACCTCTTATATAACCCAAAACTTCCAGAAAGAAACCTAGATCGGGAGTTCCGCCGCCAGAAGCCTTCGGAACCACCGAAAACCATTCTAGACCCGTTTCGACACCCTGTCAGAGGGGGGGGGGGGATCCCTCTCCGGTGGCTATCTTCATCATCCCGGCGCTCTCCATGACAAGGAGGGAGTAGTTCACTCTCGGGGCTAAGGGTATGTACCAGTAGCTATGTGTTTGATCTCTCTCTCTCGTGTTCTTGAGTTGGCACGATCTTGATGTATGGCGAGCTTTGCTATTATAGTTGGATCTTATGATGTTTCTCCCCCTCTACTCTCTTGTGATGGATTGAGTTTCCCTTTGAAGTTATCTTATCGGATTGAGTCTTTAAGGATTTGAGAACACTTGATGTATGTCTTGCATGTGCTTATCTGTGGTGACAATGGGATATCACGTGATCCACTTGATGTATGTTTTGGTTATCAACTTGCGAGTTCCGTGACCTCGTGAACTTATGCATAGGGGTTGGCACACATTTTTGTCTTCACTCGTCGGTAGAAACTTTGGGGCACTCTTTGAAGTTCTTTGTGTTGGTTGAATAGATGAATATGAGATTGTGTGATGCATATCGTATATTCATACCGATGGATACTTGAGGTGACATTGGAGTATCTAGGTGACATTAGGGTTCTGGTTGATTTATGTCTTAAGGTGTTATTCTAGTACAGACTCTAGGATAGATTGAACGGAAAGAATAGCTTCGTGTTATTTTACTACGGACTCTTGAATAGATCGATCAGAAAAAATAACTTTGAGGTGGTTTCGTACCCTACCATAATCTCTTCATTTGTTCTCCGCTATTAGTGACTTTGGAGTGACTCTTTGTTGCATGTTGAGGGATTGTTATATGACCCAATTATGTTATTATTGTTGAGAGAACTTGCAATAGTGAAAGTATGAACCCTAGGCCTCGTTTCCTAGCATTGCAATACTGTTTACGCTCACTTTTACCACTTGATACCTTGCTGTTTTTATATTTTCAGATTAAAAAAACCTATATCTACCATCCATATTGCACTTGTATCACCATCTCTTCGCCGAACTAGTGCACCTATACAATTTACCATTGTATTGGGTGTGTTGGGGACACACGATACTCTTTGTTATTTGGTTGCAGGGTTGTTTGAGAGAGACCATCTTCATCCTACGCCTCCCAAGGATTGATAAACCTTAGGTCATCCACTTGAGGGAAATTTGCTACTGTCCTACAAACATCTACACTTGGAGGCCCAACAACGTCTACAAGAAGAAAGTTGTGTAGTAGACATCAAGCTCTTTTATGGCGCCGTTGCCGGGGAGGTTAGCGCTTGAAGGTATATCTTTAGATTTTGCAATCGAATCTTTTTTTTTCTTGTTTTATCACTTGTTTAGTTTATAAAAGAAAACTACAAAAAATGGAATTGAGGGTACCTCATATGCTTCATCTTTTTAATATCTTTCATGAAAATAAGGATTCTGATAATTGTGCCAAAGTGTTAGAAGAAGAATGCATTAGAATGTTTGGCACTAAATCTTTGAATGATGAGCATGATTGCAATGTTATTAGTATGAACTCTTTGAATATCCATAGTACTAATGATGATTGCACTAGTCATGATGAAAATGTCTCTTATAAGCATGTCAACTTTTGTGGAATACATAGAGCTTGCAAGCACACACCAAATAGGGAAGATAGATTTTGCAAGAGGCATAAGTATTTGGAAACTAAATGGTTGCAATAAAGGCTAGATGATTGTGCTGAAAGATTCAATATTTATCGCCATCCTTGTGAACTTTTCAATGAACTTGGTCATTTAAAGCTCCAATGCTATTTGTTTCATGATAAAATCGTGTCCAAAGATTGTGATAACTAGATTACCCTTGAGCATCATAAAGAGCTTAGGCTTCTTTTGGGGTATGAAGAAATGAAACGTATAACTGAGGGTATTCCAAAATTTAATCTTGATAGATTTCTTGATTTTGATCTAGAAGAAATTTTTATGTATTGTGCGGTGAATTGCATTGAAAATCCTTATATTGCCAATTACATAAAGACAAGAAAACAAATAGAAGATGAAGAGAATACTAATGAAAGGGAAGAGACTTCCCAATATTCTCCTATTATTTCTTATGATGAATCAGGTAACGAGGAGGAGCCTCCTATTCAACCAATCTCATTAATAAGGTGCTCCGAAAAGAGGATAAAACCCACACATGATGTGAAGAAGAAAAAGAGAAGACGGAGAAGCAAAGGTAAAAATGTATCCCTCCCAAATAATGTTGCTCCTATTACTCATTGTGATGATGATAATTATTATACTATTGGTGCTATCCATACTATTACTAATGAGAGTGATTATGCTTATGATATGAAAAGGCCCAAGCTTGGGGATGCTATGTTTGATGAGAATGGCATGTTTGAGAATGTATTTTCTGCAATTAATGTTTGTCCCAAGCTTGGGGATGCTACATTTGATGAAAATGATATTTTTAGTCTCCCAAGTTTTGATGAGCAAATTTATTATGATGATAGCATGCCTCCTATTTATGATGGTTATATTGATGAAAGTGGGTTTGGAAGAGTGTAAAATTTAGGAAGTAATGATCCCACTATTTTGGAGGATGTTGAATCTTATTTTTGACAATTATGAAAGTGGATTTGGAGAGGTCATGACTTTATTTAGTAATGATTCCACTATCTTGGAAGAGGTTTCAATTGATTATGATGAGAACAAAGTTGCTACTTATGATGATTATTGTGATGACACGTATGCTATACAAAGTAGTGATGATTATATTAAAACTTGTCATGATTATGATTACCCTTTTCCTGAATATTACTCTTTTAATGTGGAAACAATTTGTAGTATTCGAGTTTCTTATGATACTCCCACTATTTCGAATGAGAAGAATTTTGCCTATGTGGAGAGTAGTAAATTTTCTATGCTTGTAGATCATGAAAAGAATGCCTTATGTGATGGTTATATTGTTGAATTTATTCATGATTCTACTGAAATTTATTATGAGGGAGGAATATATGCTTGTAGGAGTTGCAATGATATCAAGTTTCCTCTCTATGTGCTTAAAGTTTTGAAGTTATGCTTGTTTTACCTTCCTATGCAAGTTGATTCTTGTTCCCACAAGTTGTTTGCTCACAAAATCCCTATGCGTAGGAAGCGGGTTAGACTTAAATGTGCTAGTCATATTCTTCATGATGCTCTCTTTATGTTTCAATTCTTATCTTTTATGTGAGCATCATTGAAATCATCATGCCTAGCTAGGGGCGTTAAAGATAGCGCTTGTTGGGAGGCAATCCAATTTTATTTTTTATTTGCCTTTTTCTCCTGTTTAGTAATAAATAATTAATCTAGCCTCTGTTTAGATGTGGTTTTATGTTTTATTTAGTGTTTGTGCAAAGTAGAACCTTTGGGAAGACTTGGGGAAAGTCTTTGCAATCTTGTTGTAAAAATCAGAAACTTTAGTGCTCACGAGATTTGCTGCCATTTTTACTGGAGAGTGCTATTTGGTTAATTCTTTTTTCAGATGATTAATAGATAACTAGTCGTCAACCCGTGCATTTGCACGGGCTAGCATATTGAGAATGCTAGCTAGAATATCTCGATACACTTTTTGGTTAAAGAATCCATGGGTGATAAAATTAGAGTTACTTTATGGAGGAAGTTTTCTTATTGTTTAACGAAGGATGTAATAGGTAACCATACTGTCCTTATTGTGACCACGATGATGGTGTATAAATTCAGTGTTGAGACCAATTGTTAGATGTATTAAGATTTAGAGAGTCCTTATCTTTATTTATGCACAAATAAAGAGCCCCTTCTTGAAAAAATTATGCACAAATAGAACAGTTTATGACTCAAGTGAGAAAAACAAAACAAATCAATACATCAAACATGTTCGTGTATGCCAATTGCACAGACTATCATTAGAAAATACGTGGCAGTGAATCATATTGATCAATAAAAGATGTACGATAATTTCTAAAGCATGAAAAAATTCCTGATGCTTATCCATAGGGAAAATACACTTGGTTCAGGAAGATTCTGATTAGCAACACTGCGTACATTGGTGTAATAACCATGAAGATGCGTGAATCTTTTATATGGAAGCAGTGTGACATCTTCTCCAACTTTTAAGCACATACAACATAGGAACACAATGCTATAAAGGAGGTTAGTATCCAATTTAAAATGTGGTGCAATTTCTCCCCTTCCATAATACTTTGAAGTAGATAGAACATACAAAAGTTTCCAGTATTCAGAACTAAAGTATCACCATATAGAAATAACACCAGTTCGTTGGAGATATTTGGGCCTACGGGCTTAATATCCTAGTCACCAGTGGAGACCAGACTTGTACGGGGGATCAGAATTACGATGAAGATTTAGGCTTATAATATTTGATCAGTTTTTTTTTGCATAATAGCATTTTAGAAATTTAGTAACAACAAAACATAGAAGTCTAGTTCGAAAAGCAGCCACATAATGGTCTATTTTCAATGATATGTGGATAAGGAAGAAAGTACACTTAACAAATGACCTCCTGCATTTTTCTTACTTGATATTAAAGAGAAGGGATGACGTAGATAATATAAAAGCAAATGATAAAATATAGGTCATTTCTGCAAAGAGAAAACTAAGTAGCTTATATCTCATTAATGTGCAAACAACATTTATGCACCAAAAGCCTTCTGGTAAGGAACATTATGAATATAATTTCTATAGTATAGCACAATGAAGTTTTACTAAGATATACTAAACATGGAAGGAATAGACATCATAAATAATTTTATAGTGTTTGATTCCTATGCATGTGGAGACATAATTACAATAGCTTAAGGATTTCCTTTCTGACTACTAATGAAACTGAGACCGTACTTAATTATTTTGTTAAACTAACTTTTATATATTAGAAATATGAATAACATAGTCAATTAGACGATAGGATATTTTACCTTAATAATGACTGACGGACGAAAAACATGGATGAACTAAGTATAAAAAAAATACATGATTTTCTCCTGGCATATGTTATTGCTAAAAAACTATAAATACTTAACCCTATCAACTTGTTATCTCCATAAACTTGTAATATCTAATGCCGCCTTGGCGGCCAACTGATAGCACAGTATGAACAGATCCATGCATGAAGCTTTCCATCAATTCAAAACCATCCATATTTCATTTGTACATGGAACAGATTTACGAACAGAATAAATCTACGGATTAATTCATGGATCGTCGTTCTCAAATACTCATGGATTGCCACCGTCCTCATCTGCTCGTCATCCATAAAATCATGTGTGGTAATATATGAAAATGAATAAAGGGGGTCTTTCTAATTCTGAATCACAGTAAATCATATGGTTCTATCCCAACAAACTGGCACCACACTTTGTACAGCGGGGTGAGAAAGAACCTGGTGAGATTACCCAAATATGTTAATGAGATGATCCTAATTAATTCAGATTCTCCATGAACTTTGTGAAGATAGGAGAAGGGACGCACCAGCGTTGATTGCAGGGATAGACTGATGTCTTGAGGCACAAAACTGCATTGCTGGATTGAAGTGCATTTTACTTGCATACTGGGACGATCACAAAACTGCACACGTACATGCTTCAAAAAGAGATGGATGACATGAGCTAAATGAAGTCAAACATACATTCTCCAAATCAGAAATACTGAAATAATCAATGATGATTACTAACCAATCCATGGCTATTATGCCACTGTTGTTGCACTCAAATGAATACCAGGTTAATCAAAGCACCCTCGGTGTACAGTTTCAAGAAAAATCCATCAGAAACCATGGGCCACCTGGATATAAAACTAAAAAATGTATACATTCATAAAGCTTCCAACAATTCAAAAAAAAATTCATTAGTACGTGGAACAGATTTACGAACAAAATAATCCATGGATCATCGTTCTCAAACACTAAGATTGTCACTGGTCCGCAACTGCTCATCATCCATAACCTCCTGTTTGGTAATATATGCAAATGCATAAAGGGATCTTTCCTATTCTAACTTCCAGTAATTCGTATGCTTCTAGCCCAACAAATTGGCACCGGACTTTGTAAGCCGGGTAA
This sequence comes from Triticum dicoccoides, assembly GCF_002162155.2. NCBI lineage: Eukaryota > Viridiplantae > Streptophyta > Magnoliopsida > Poales > Poaceae > Triticum > Triticum dicoccoides. The sequence continues at coordinate 84,826,684 of NC_041380.1, forward strand.
GAAGGAACCTAGAGATATTCCCCAAGTATGTTAATGAGATGATCCAAATTAATTTAGATGCTCCATGAACTCTGTGAAGACAGGAGAAAGGACGCACCAGCCATGATTGCAAGGATAGACGGAGGGCTTGAGGGCCATGACAGCGTGCTCGTAGTCGAGGCCATCCAGCTCTCGCATTGGGGCCCCCGCTGAGGCAGTTGAAGCATGGAAGCGAGGGACGATTTTATTTTCCGCACGACATGAGAACAGGAGGAGGGTTTGGGAAGTGAGAACGGCTGCCTGCAGATAATCGATCCCGTCCTCGCAGCCATCCGTGGAGGCAGAAGCCGATTTGTACATGAATCACAAGCAGAGGAGTCCCGTGCTAGAGAAAGAAGGAGAGGAGTCCCATGGTCGTTCTTTTCTATCTGCCCAAACAATTTCTTTCCTTTCAATTACGCAAGGAGATAGCCCCTTTTTGGTTAAGATGGATGGAAGAGATGGTTTTTTTTCATAGACGAAAGGAGATAGCTGGAGTATATGAGTAGATATATACCTTTCTTTTTACTTGAATACCTTTTTTAAGAGATAGATATTGGTTAAAATATTTTTTTAGAACAGTTTGCTTTAGTTAGGAGAGAAAGAAATGGTGGATTAGTAGTACGTGGCCGACCCAAACGTTCCTTTTTATGTGTGCACACAACCGAACGAATCCTGGACCTTGGATTTTTTTTCAGAATTGAGAAAAGTTTCCACGGAGTATTATATGGACAGATCTACACCGTAATAATTCGATCCCACCAGATTAATGGCTCCTAATTACTGATTAACGTGAGAATTTGTAGGAAGTCACGAATTAGTATAGGTATAGACTTCCTCACATCCATCAATTTATTTTAGAATTTTTGGGGTTCCAGAAGTATTCGAAACCTACAGATTACTACAGACTGTTCTGTTTTTGACAGATTCTGTTTTTCGTGTGTTGTTTGCTTATTTTGATGAATCTATGGCTAGTAATAGAGTTTATGAACAATAAAAAAGTTGGAATACAGTAGGTTTAACACCAATATAAATAAAGAATGAGTTCATTATAGTACCTTGAAGTGGTGGTTTGTTTTCTTTTACTAACAGAGCTCACGAGATTTTCTTAAGTTTTGTGTTGTGAAGTTTTCAAGTTTTGGGTAAAGATTTGATGGATTATGGAACAAGGAGTGGCAAGAGCCTAAGCTTGGGGATGCCCAAGGCACCCCAAGGTAAAATCCAAGGACAGTCAAAAGCCTAAGCTTGGGGATGCCCCGGAAGGCATCCCCTCTTTCGTCTTCGTCCATCAGTAACTTTACTTGGAGCTATATTTTTATTCGCCACATGATATGTGTTTTGCTTGGAGCGTCTTGTATGATTTGAGTCTTTGCTTTTTAGTTTACCATAATCATCCTTGCTGTACACACCTTTTGGGAGATACACACATGAATTGGAATTTATTAGAATACTCTATGTGCTTCACTTATATATTTTGAGTTGGATAATTTTTGCTCTAGTACTTCGCTTATATATTTTAGAGCATAGCGGTGGTTCTATTTTATAGAAATAATTGATCTCTCATGCTTCACTTATATCATTTTGAGAGTCCTTTAGAACAGCATGGTAATTTACTTTGGTTATAAATTTTAAACGCTAAGAGAAGTTGGATGCTTGATAGTTGTTTTGAGATATAAAGGTGGTAATATTGGAGGTGTGCTAGTTGAGTAATTGTGAAATTGATGAATACTTGTGTTGAAGTTGGCAAGTCCTGTAGCATGCACGTATGGTACACGTTGTGTGACAAATTTGAAGCATGGGGTGTTCTTTGATTGATTTCCTTATGAGTGGTGGTCGGGGACGAGCGATGGTCTTTTCTTACCAATCTACCCCCTAGGAGCATGCGCGTAGTGCTTGGTTTTGGTGACTTGTAGATTTTTGTAATAAGTATGTGAGTTCTTTATGACTAATGTTGAGTCCATGGATTATACGCACTCTCACCATTCCATCATTGCTAGCCTCTTCGGTACCGTGCATTGCCCTTTCTCATCTTGAGAGTTGGTGCAAGCTTCGCCGGTGCATCCAAACCCTGTGATATGATACGCTCTATCACACATAAGCCTCCTTATATCTTCCTCAAAACAGCCACCATACCTACCTATTATGGCATTTCCATAACCATTCCGAGATATATTTCCATGCAACTTTCCACCGTTCCATTTATTATGACACGCATCATCATTGTCATATTGCTTTGCATGATCATGTAGTTGACATCGTATTTGTGGCAAAGCCACCATGCTTAATTTTTCATACATGTCACTCTTGATTCATCGCAATCCCGGTACACCACTGGAGGCATTCACATAGAGTCATATTTTTGTTCTAAGTATCGAGTTGTAATTCTTGAGTTGTAAGTAAATAAAAGTGTGATGATCATCATTAGAGCATTGGCCCATGTGAGGAAAGGATGATGGAGACTATGATTCCCCCACAAGTCAGGATGAGACTCCGGATGAAAAATAAAAATAAAATAAAAAAAGAGGCCAAAAAAGAAAAAAAGAAAAAAAAGCCCAAACAAAAAAAGATAAGAGAGAAAAAGAGAGAAGAGACAATGTTACTATCCTTTTTCCACACTTGTGCTTCAAAGTAGCACCATCATCTTCATGATAGAGAGTCTCTTATTTTGTCACTTTCATATACTAGTGGGAAATTTTCATTATAGAACTTGCCTTGTATATTCCAATGATGGGCTTCCTCAAATGCCCTAGGTCTTCGTGAGCAAGCAAGTTGGATGCAAACCCACTTAGTTTCTTTGATGAGCCATCATATATTTATAGCTCTAGTGCATCCGTTGCATGGGAATCCCTACTCCTTGCATTGGCATCAATCGATGGGCATCTCCATAGCCCAATGATTAGCCGCGTCAATGTGAGACTTTCTCCCTTTTTGTCTTCTCACACAACCTCAATCATCATATTCTATTCCACCCATAGTGCTATGTCCATGGCTCGCACTCATATATTGCGTAAAAGTTGAAAGAGTTTGAAAATGCTAAGTATGAAACAATTGCTTGGCTTGTCATCGGGGTTGTGCATGATGAGAGAATTTTGTGTGACGAAAATGAAGCATGGACAAACTATATGATTTTGTAGGGATAAGCTTTCTTTGGATACGTTATTTTGATAAGACATAAAATTGCTTGATTAGCATACTTGGAGTATTACTATTTTTATGTCAACAATAAACTTTTATCTTGAATCTTTCGGATCTGAATGTTCATGCCACAATAGAGAAAAATACATTGAAGAACATGCTAGAAAGCATTCCACATCAAAAATATTGTTTTTATCATTTACCTACTCAAGGACGAGTAGGAATTAAGCTTGGGGATGCTTGATACGTCTCCAACGTATCTATAATTTTTGATTGTTCCATGCTATTATATTATCAACCTTGGATGTTTTATATGCATTTATATGCTATTTTATATGATTTTTGGGACTAACCTATTAACCTAGAGCCCAGTGCCAGTTTCTGTTTTTTCGTTGTTTTTTAGTATCGCATAAAAGGAAAACCAAACGGAGTCCAATTGACCTGAAACTTCACGGAACTTATTTTTGGACCAGAAGAAGGCTAGGAAGTAAAAGAATTGGGCCAGAAGAGTCTCGGGTTGCCCATGAGGGTGGGGGGGGGGGGCTCCCACCCCCTTGGGCGCGCTCCCTGCCTTGTGGACAGCCCGGAGACCCCCCTGCCTTGTTCCCGACTCCAACACCTCTTATATAACCCAAAAATTCCAGAAAGAAACCTAGATCGGGAGTTCCGCCCCCAAAAGCCTCCGTAGCTACCGAAAACTAATCTAGACCCGTTCCAGCACCCTGGCGGAGGGGGGAATCCCTCTCCAGTGGCCATCTTCATCATCCCGGTGCTCTCTATGACGAGGAGGGAGTAGTTTACCCTCGGGGCTAAGGGTATGTACCAGTAGCTATGTGTTTGATCTCTCTCTCTCTCTCTCTCTCTCTCTCTCTCTCTCTCTCTCTCTCTCTCGTTTTCTTGAGTTGGCATGATCTTGATTTATCGCGAGCTTTGCTATTATAGTTGGATCTTATGATGTTTCTCCCCTCCACTCTCTTGTGATGGACTGAGTTTTCCCTTTGAAGTTATCTTATCGGGTTGAGTCTTTAAGTATTTGAGAACAGTTGATGTATGTCTTGCATGTGCTTGTCTGTGGTGACAATGGGATATCACGTGATCCACTTGATGTATGTTTTGGTGATCAACTTGCGAGTTCCGTGACCTTGTGAACTTATGCATAGGGGTTGGCACACGTTTTCGTCTTGACTCTCCGGTAGAAACTTTGGGGAACTCTTTGAAGTTCTTTGTGTTGGTTGAATAGATGAATATGAGATTGTGTGATGCATATCGTATAATCATACCCACGGATACTTGAGGTGACATTGGAGTATCTAGGTGACATTAGGGTTTTGGTTGATTTGTGTCTTAAGGTGTTATTCTAGTACGAACTCTAGGATAGATTGAACGGAAAGAATAGCTTCGTGTTATTTTACTACGTACTCTTGAATAGATTGATCGGAAAGGATAACTTTGAGGTGGTTTCGTACCCTACCATAATCTCTCTGTTTGTTCTCTGCTATTAGTGACTTTGGAGTGACTCTTTGTTGCATGTTGAGGGATTGTTATATGATCCAATTATGTTATTATTGTTGAGAGAACTTGCACTAGTGAAAGTATGAACCCTAGGCCTCGTTTCCTAGCATTGCAATACCATTTACGCTCACTTTTACCACTTGATACCTTGCTGTTTTTATATTTTCAGATTACAAAAACCTATATCTACCATCCATATTGCACTTGTATCACCATCTCTTCGCCGAACTAGTGCACCTATAGAATTTACCATTGTATTGGGTGTGTTGGGGACACAAGAGACTCTTTGTTATTTGGTCGCAGGGTTGTTTGAGAGAGACCATCCTCATCCTACGCCTCCCACGGATTGATAAACCTTAGGTTATCCACTTGAGGAAAATTTGCTACAGTCCTACAAACCTCTGCTCTTGGAGGCCCAACAACGTCTACAAGAAGAAGGTTGTGTAGTAAACATCAGTGCACCGCACCGCCCGCCCGGAAACCACTCCCCACCACCGGTCCTCCGCCGCCCCGGCCATCCCTCTAGCCCCCCCGGTGCCGAGCATTTTCTCCGGCGATCCCCACGCCACCGCCCACCACCACAGGCGACCACCGCCCCCCTGAACCCCAAGATAGATACTGGGTACCTCTCCAGCGAGCCCCCCTCCCTGCTGCGACTGAAGTGTAGCTAAATCGGAGCAGCATCACAAGCAAGAGCAAGAGCGTGAGCAAGAGCAAGAGCAATAGCAAGAGCAGACCAAGCAGGGGACCGAGAGCAAGAGCAGAGCAGCAGCGCGAGCAAGAGCTAAAGCAGCAACAGCTCCTACTAATGTGGACGTCGCCGCCGAGGGAGCGACGCCATGGAGGAAGTGGCCGGCAATGCCGCCGTGGATGGAGCCGCGCCATGTCGGCTCGGGACCGAGCGCCGACAGCACCGTGAGATCGCATCAAGAAGAAAATGCGGTGATTAGTGTACAACCTCTTTGGTGGTGCCGATTAGGCCTCAGCTTCATCCGAGGAAACGGTGATGATGATGCTCTTTCGGTGGTGCAGGTGAAGATGGTAGTGTGGGAATGGAGGTGGCGCGAAAGACAAGGGGAACGTCGGGGCAGCTCCTTGGAGGTGGAGGACGTGGTGGCTGAACCGGTGGGACGACGAGGTCGACGACGGATCCTCATCTGGTACGGTGGATGAGGGATGTCGAGGTATTGCTGTGGACGACATCGTCGGGGAAGAGGCTCCGGCCTGGTGGCGGACTGAGGAGGGTGTGGGGCTTCGCGGGTTTTCGCGGCCTCGGTGTACGAATGGGTGGGCGGATGGGATGGGAGTGGGGAACCATGGCTTAGAGACGTGGTTGTCCGAAATGTGGGGTAAGTTACAAAAGTACCACCACCAATTTGACCTAGGCGGTTCTTTCAGTTCAGGGGTATCACGGGCATTTCGCGTGTTGGGATTTCACAGGAGGTGGGAGTTTTCGCGCGCGTTGTAATTTTGGAATAGCAAGGCGCTGGTTGAGATGGAGGGAGTTGTCGGAGCACAACAAGACAAAGATATATCTTAAATATTTCGGGGTAACAAGGCGCGGGTTGAAATTTCCGGACAAGCCTAACATGTACTGTACCAAATCAACTCGTACTTTCGTCGACGGAAAAACAAAAAGAAATCAATTCGCAGCACACAAGAGAGTCTAGTCCCGTGTACTATACCAAATCAATTCACACTACAAATGTCATTCAAAACTTTGAATTCATGTTATGTTCAATTAAAATATTTCACTACGTGTATAATGCATGCAACCTGCTACTCAAATGAACGTTTTAGTGCATTCCAAACATATATACTACCGCTTCAATATGAACTAAATTTGAATTCGCTTCTCTATTTGAATAAGATCTACAATAATGATTATTGTGAAGTCAAACCATTTGAATTCGTTTCTCTATTTTAATAAGATCTACAATCATCGTTAAACCATAGTTTGTGTATTATCTTCACAGCACACCACATGATTATTCTCAAGTTAGATATGAACTATGTGTACTATATGAACTCGAACTCAATTTTTTGAATCCACTTTATGTTGTTTTCAAACCACAGTACATTTCAAGATCTAGCTAGATCTTCATAATCTAAACCATGTCTCATATGTATAATTTGTTTATCACATAATGTATGGTGCCCCGCCCCCTATGCCTATAAGTATTTAGATGTGTGTTGCAAACACCACACATTACCACAAATTCAAATAAAATGTGAGATTGTTCGATATATAGTATTGTTTAGATTGTTCGATATTTAGTTGTAAGCTGCAAACGCCACATATTATCGCAAATTCAAATAAAATGTGAGATTGTTCGATGTATAGTATGGTTTAGATTGTTCGACATTTAGCTGTGAGTTGCAAACGCCATGCATTATCACATTATGGTATAACATGTGCAAAACCGCATCACGCGTATCACTGCTATATTCATGCATGCATATGTTTATAACACTATGATCTTCTATTCAAATATATGAATCCACTTTCATATCAAATTATGATCTTTGTTAGTATCTTACACCCACATAATCCTCTAACCTTTGTAGCTAGCACTAACTTTCTCTCATGCACGCACACCGGCACACGCGTCCTCGCCCTCCCCCTCCCTCAGCATTCTATCCATCACGCACATTCATTTTTTTCTTTAAGTCATTCTCCCACAATCTCCACAACTCCTTTCCGACACACACTGATAGATAAACCTCTCCAGCAATGTCTGCCCACAATATACACACGCACCTTCCATCCCCTCCTTTCTGTGTCCATGCCTCATGTCTCTCATACGGCCCCACACACGTGTAAACTCTCGCCCCTCTTTTCATCGATCTCACAACCGCACACTCCTCCCCCTATCTAGCTAGTAGCTCGGCCTCTCGCACCACCTCCTAGCTCCATTCTCTCCGTCTATCCGTCTCGCTGAGCCTTATTTGCCTATAACAAATGGATGTACACCGACCGATCTCCCGCTATACATATAGCTAGCTAGGTCCTTATAATTAGTTTTTCCCCACGCGTCGATCGATCTACCTCATTAGTTATGTCTCTCCCTTCCTCCGACAAACAACAATTGATCTACTGATCTAGTTAGGTTTGCTTACCAAACACATGGTTCCCCTTCATCGTCCATGCATGCGTCTTGACAGATCTATCACGCACAGGCACACACAGAAACACATCGCCACTCTTATTGATAATATTCCAGTTCTACCCTCAGTTTGTCTAGTAGGCCTCTCCCACCATCTTCGAGAAGCAACTCCATCACCCATCCAGCACTCTACCCCCCTCTCTCTCTCTCCTCTCTCCTCTCTCTCTCTCTCTGTCCCAACCTATTTCCCGTCCTTCAGTTATGTATGGATGTCGACCGCTCTCCCTCAAGACATAGCTGGGTCTCTCCTTCTCAACACATATACGAGTCGTTCTACCTCTCTAGTTAGGCCTCTGCTTCCCCCTCCCCCACCCCCACACATCGATACATTGAGTGCTCTAGTCACGTCTCCCTGCCACACACAAACTTGCCCGGTGCCCTCTGACGTTCCGGTTGGTCAGTCGCCCTATATCTCTGACTTGCACACACACAATTTCGATGGCTCTCTTTATCGATCTCGCACCCACCCACTTGATCCTCTCTTTGACTCTATCGATATCTATGACCCCTCCCTCTCTTCTCTTGGATCGCCCCCTCTATATATGATATGGATAGGCCTCTATTTCACACACATTGCATGCAAAATTTTGTTTGAGATGTCATCGACACATATTCCCACAGATAGATTCACGAAATCAGCCCCCCCCCCAAACAAAAAACACTCACGAACACACACGCCATCTGTCTAGGTTTGTATCTCTCTCACACCCACCCACCTAGGTGGGGTACGTGCACGAAGAGAAGAGGTGCACGCACAGCGCACATACGTACTCCTGTCTCTTTCCCAACCACACCCGCGCGGGTACAAAAGTGGAGCTCATTTCTGTATGAAAAGGCAGCCCACATGGTGATTTGTCACATGTACTGGTTGTCCACTTGATGGAGGATCGTCTACCACGGGTGGACAAACAAATTGCGACTTGACGCGTTATGTTAAAAAAGAGGCAAACCATGTGGGGCCTACCTTAGAGGCAAGGTTCTATACACTCGAGATGCTCTGTACATATTACTTTTGATGTGTCCCGTCAACTCACAGAACAAGGAGAAGCTTGCTTACTAAGCCATCTCCCCCGCCCATGGGCGCGGTGGCTCGCAGGACGAGGTGAAGCTTGCTTACTACTATTCGTTGTACTATATTGGTTTATTGGTCCCCATTGTATATTGTGTCAAATTTTGACTATAGATTGAACTAACAAAACGTTCGTGCATGTTACCAAAAATTATATCATTGAAAACTATGTTGAAATACGAATCCAACAATATAATTTTTGTTGACATGCATTAACATTTTGTTAGCTAAATATTTGGTAAAAATTTGGCACGAACTACAAATGTGACCTAAACCAGGATGGAGGTAGTAGTACTACGCCTTACGCCCGCTCCCTCGCCCACGTGCGTGGTGGCTCGCAGGATGAGGATAAAATTTTACTACTCCCTCCGTTTACTCCTCGTCCCTACCTTGGTTAGAGAGATTATCATATTGTTTGGAATATATGTCCTTTAGTAGATTTCAATATGAACTACTAGTACATACTCCAAACACTGATGTATATAGACGTATTTTAGAGTGTAGATTCACTCATTTTGCTTCGTATGCAGTCCATATTGAAACGGACATAATAGTACGCACTCCCCCTCGCCCCTCGACCCTCGCCCACGTGGTGGATGTGCAACAATTCATTCGGTCCCATATAGCCAAAACGATATATACTGCAATACTATTATTGCTGGACTTTCCGAAGAGGCGAAGATCCAATCGCAAGGTTAATATTTTGGAGATGCCAAGCACAAGGTTTATAGGAGAACGAGTAGTAGGTGCCACGTCATTTATAAATAAAGTTTTTTTCTTCAGTGGCACGTACACAATATAAATAGGTTCATATGGAGAGAAAAGGAAACCGCTCCACTATATACACAGGCAGGGCGAGCCTACACGATTGCTTGCCAGGGTTGCTCTCTTCACACTCTCTCGCACAAAACGACTATGGCCACATCTCTAACATCCCGGCAGATCACGTCTGCCGGGGGAAGGGGTGGATGCTTAGTGTAGATGCGGTCGCCGTCGCCGACGGTGAAAACCCACTGTCGGCACGTCCCGATCAGGGGTCCCCGCCGTTCTCTCTCACAAAGCCGGTGAGGTTGCCTTCGTCCCTTGCTCACTGCCGCGACGTAGGTAGTTGTTGCCTCCCGCCGCCCTCCTCTAGGTTGAGCTATGTCCCGACATCCCTCAGGTACAACTCCCTTTACAGCCAGCTTGCACCACTGCTCCAGCTGCCCACATCACTCCATGTGGATATTTCTCTACTTCTTTGCCCCGCACATACCTCTACTGGCTTCTACGTACTGTATTTGTGATGAGTTTATGTCTCATCAACTATTCCTAGTAATCTTATGCTAACCACGCTTCTTCAATTTCTTTGCCACAGGGATGCTCATCTCGATTATGGTGAAACTATTGGGTTCTACGGTAGGGTGCGTCGACTGCAAATTAAAATTTTCCTACGCGTAGAACAACCAAGAACATGCTACGGCAGATGGATCACGGATCGTTACCACTAGACGCACAGTGCCGTGCAACATAAGAAGAGTTGGGACAGCGCGTCCGCGTGGATCATCTCCTCCTTGTCTGATCTTCCTCGAACACCCGGTCCCCAGATTGTTGGAGAACGTAGCAGAAATTTAAAATTTTCTATGCATCACCAAGATCAATCTATGGAGTAATCTAGAAACGAGGGGAAGGGGAGTGCATCTACATACCCTTGTAGATCGTTAAGCGGAAGCGTTCAAGTGAACGGGGTTGATGGAGTCGTACTCGTCGTGATCCAAATCACCGATGATCCTAGTGCCGAACGGACGGCACCTCCGCGTTCAAAACACGTACAGCCCGGTGACGTCTCCTATGCCTTGATCCAGCAAGGGGAGAAGGAGAGGTTGGGGAAGGCTCCATCCAGCAGCAGCACGACGGCATGGTGGTGAAGGAGGAGCGTGGTAATCCTGCAGGGCTTCGCCAAGCACCGTAGGAGAAGAGGAGGACTTGGGAGAGGGGGAGGGCTGCGCCAGAACTTGGGTGCGGCTGCCCTCCCAACCCCACATATATATAGGGGCAAGGGAGAGGGGGGCCGGCCCCCTCAGATCCAATCTGAGGAGGGGCGGCAGCCAAGGGGGGTTGCCTTGCCCCCCCAAGGCAAGGGGGGCGCCCCCCCTTTAGGGTTCCCCCAAACCCTAGGCGCATGGGCCCTAGGGGGGAGGCGCCCAGCCCACTAAGGGGCTGGTCCCTCTCCACATACAGCCCATAGGGCCCTCCAGGGCAGGTGGACCCTCCCGGTGGACCCCCGGAACCCCTCCGATGGTCCCGGTACAATACCTGTAACCCCAGAATTATTCCGGTGACCGTATGATGACTTCCCATATATAAATCTTTACCTCCGGACCATTCCGGAACTCCTCGTGACGTCCGGGATCTCATCCGGGACTCCGAACAACATTCGGTAACCACGTACATCTATTCCCTATAACCCTAGCATCATCGAACCTTAAGTGTGTAGACCCTACATGCTCGGGAGTCATGCAGACATGGCCGAGACAACTCTCCAGTCAATAACCAACAGCGGGATCTGGATACCCATGTTGGCTCCCACATGCTCCACGATGATCTCATCGGATGAACTACGATGTCAAGGATTCAATCAATCCCGTATACAATTCCCTTTGTCCATCGGTATGATACTTGCCCGAGATTCGATCGTCGGTACCCCGATACCTTGTTCAATCTCGTTACCGGCAAGTCTATTTACTCGTTCCGTAACACATCATCCCGTGATCAACTCCTTGATCACATTGTGCACATTATGATGATGTCCTACCGAGTGGGCCCAGAGATACCTCTCCGTTTACACGGAGTGACAAATCCCAGTCTCGATTCGTGCCAACCCAACAGACACTTTCGGGGATACCTGTAGTGAACCTTTATAGCCACCCAGTTACGTTGTGACGTTCGGTACACCCAAAGCATTCCTACGGTATCTGGGAGTTGCACAATCTCATGGTCTAAGGAAATGATACTTGACATTAGAAAAGCTTTAGCATATGAACTACACGATCTGTGTGCTAGGCTTAGGATTGGGTCTTGTCCATCACATCATTCTTCTAATGATGTGATCCCGTTATCAACGACATCCAATGTCCATGGTCAGGAAACTGTAACCATCTATTGATCAACGAGCTAGTCAACTAGAGGCTTACTAGGGACATGGTGTTGTCTATGTATCCACACATGTATCTGAGTTTCCTATCAATACAATTCTAGCATGGATAATAAACGATTATCATGAACAATGAAATATAATATAATAATAACTAATTTATTATTGCCTCTAGGGCATATTTCCAACACAGATCCCACGTACAAGTTCACCGAAGCGGCGCAGGTGCACCGCCTCTAACGGTATCCGTGCATGCAGGAGGAACGTCGTGCGGCGGACTGCTAGGTCCGATCACACAACCGGTAGCGAATGGGGGTGTCTATTCACAACACATGCAAACCCTAGTGACAGCGCCGAAGCGATCAATCACATGAGTGTGCGGCACAACCACTTATATAGGCGTCCGTCGTGGGCTCAACACTTGGGCCCCGCACGGACCCTAAAGCCCATAAGTCTTCTCAGCCAGAATCCGAATACAACTCGGATCACATCCAACTAGTGTCCTCGGATCCGACCTCGTAGGTTCCTTCCCTTAAGCCCGCGACCCCTTAGGTTCAAGCCGACTTGGTCGCAGTTCGAATCAGCTCTGAACTGCATGGTTGGTAGCGGCCCCTAGCAAGGCATGCCGAACACCAAGCAGACTATGAAGTTGGTTAGGCATACTTCCATTCCTTTTGGCACATGATATATGTTGTTGGGCTTAAGGCGAGTTTGTCATCCTTGTGCTAGCCCGACCTCTTTCTCGTTCCAGTGATGCCGACCACAAACCAGATTATCTCATAATCCTTGTCGCATGGCCATGCTTATCCTGGTCGGATCACATGAGGGGCCCAGAGTATATCTCTCCTGATCGGAGGGGCAAATCCCATCTTGCTCGACCATGTCTCGCAGCATGGGCCTGGACAAGCCCGAAACCTACCTTTGTAACTACCCAGTCATGGAGTAGTGTTTGGTTGTCCCAAAGCAAGTCTGTCACCATCCCGAGTACATGCGCCAGCTCAGGTCTTAGGACATAGAACGTATGTTTTACTAGAGACTCACAGATGACATATCGCTGCGTCTCATAGTTGGGTCTGTCCGACTTGAACCTTATCTTGACTTGGATCCGACGACGTCGAATCCGTCCAGATCCTTCCAAGTCCATATTATCCGGTTAGCATCCAATGCCCCATGGCTAGTGAGACCAAGCCATCGACCGTGTCATATGCTAGTCTAGTCGGCTGCGTGTCCACACAGCCCTTTCGATTAGGGACCTTTTAGGACGTTCATCATACAATGCATAGTCCCACAAACAAGTCACGTACTTGCTGATACACATCATTGATAATGTCCAAGGACTATCTTTATTCATAAACACATAGGAAATACCATCATACATGATTGCCTCTAGGGCATATCTCCAACATAAACTGCACAAAATGATCCAATGGTCAAAGGGTTGCAAACTTCATTTCTTCGGAAGCTCCAACGTTGCTAGCAAATTAAAGCTCTACGTACTGTATTTTGATGAAACCGCATGGATCACTTTTTTCTTTAGCTGTCTTTGTTCCAAAATAAGTGTCAACTTTAGTAGTAGTACAAAGTTTGCATAAAGTTGAGACACTTATTTTGGAACGAAGGGAGTACATATTGGCTATGATCTGTCAATCATTGAGATGCAATAGCATGCATGTTAGTCTCCTTTGTATTTGATGAAATGTTGCAACGGGCAACCTTGGACACAAGATACATGAAACAGAAGCTGGAAGCTTCATAGCATTGTACAAATTTATCTAGCTGATAAATTACAGTACGTACTATACTAGTAGTAGTACTATGTAAAGAGTTAGGTGTCGCATGGTGTCCAGAAAATATGGTGATAATGTGAGGTGGGCCATGTAATCACTGAGCCTGCGTGTTTTCACTGCCCTCGCACTCCTCCATTGTAAGAATGGAGAAAGTTGTAATCTAGGAGTACCTCCTTTCACCGAAAGCGTGGGACATCCAGCAGTCCTACCACGTCCGTAATAATGACCAACGACCCGTCAAATCACATAGACCCAACAGTAAGTTGGACGGACGAAGCAACTATCACTCTTGAACCCGCTTCTCTCTTCAGCGCAGGCGCTAGTGAGAGGTCGCGTCCGCTCTGCCCGGGCATGAATGCAACAATGATTCTTTGGAGCGGTGCTGACCGTTTCGGGCAGGAAGCGCGCGCGGGCGATGGAGGGGCTTTGGGTGGGCCAGGCTGGTCAGGAGCGGGCGTGGCAGCGGTCCGCCTGTCCCGACCGGACGCCCGGAAGAGGATGGACCGACTCTCGCGGCTAAATCATACACTACACACCATCTCTCTGTAGGAGTAGGTCGATGTGTCGCTCTCTCTGACACACACATGCTGTTTAACACACACGCACATGCACACACAGGTCCATAGAATAGGAATATCATGTGATTTACTTAGGGAGCGTTTGGATCCTTAGCAAGAACAGTTTATAGCCTAGCCGGGCTAGGTTAGGCGTTTGGAACTAAGCAATGTAACCAAACGCTAACTCTGCCTTGTTATCTCCCCCGGAAACCCAATGCATGGAGCGCAACTACGCATTGATCAGTCAAGAAATCAAAGTCGTCTTACATGCTAGTTAATACGTGGCTCTGCATGGTAGCTAAAACGACATCTCTTAGTTGTTGGGATTAATTGTTGCGTTTAGAGACAGAAATCAGGGCTTTGATTGGAGGAAGGACCGGTCAAGTTTCTCCTTCCCCTCCAATCTGCTTGCACCTTGGTCCCACTGCACCTTCTAACGTGATTGATTACACCTAGACAGAGGGAGTAGTACGAGATACGATGGCACACTGACTTAGGTCTAATGCAAGTGCCCAAAATTGTGTGCATGTTATAATAAGGATTCACTTAAAATAGTACGTGAGCGAATAGAGGGATCAATTGGACTATGTTCACGAGCAGTAGCGAGATGTGTGAGGTAAGATACACCGCTGGCGCTTTTGATTTTTCTTATTAATTTTTTTGTATCACCCTCTGACTGGTGGGACCCAATGTACTACGTGAAGAGAGGTAAGGTTACTAAGGCTGCATTATTTCTGTACTACCAACACTGCTTTAAATCCCAAAAGACCTTACCAACAAAGCCACATGACAGGATTATGATTTAAATCGCAATGACTCGCACGCAAAAAAACACGTCATGCTTGTCACACGAATGCAGGAATGTATAAAAGGTTATTTTCCTCTCGTTGAACATAACGGGTGGGTGGTGTAGCTGGTTAGCCTGTTCGCTCATCAAACTTGAGGTCTCGGGTTGGATAACTACACTTGAGCATAATTTTGTTTTTGTTCGACTTCTTTCTTCCACCTAATGACAGGTAGGCCCCGCATGACAGAGAGAGAAAGTGATCTGGGGCGGTGACAGGAGGATTCTTTGACTGGTCAAAATTGATGGATACTGAGCTATATGATCTCGTAGTGACCATATAATCACCTCATCACGTATACGCTGCAGCCTCGTCGCTTGTTTTCTAGGGTTTGCATTCTTCACACTCTCTCTCCAGTATATATATACACGCTGGAGCCTCAGCGCTTGTAGTTGCTCTCTTCACACTCTCTCACCCTCTCCAGATCCAAACAAGACTTCGTTGGCCTCTCTCTCTCCCCTCACTGCTGGTCAAAGAGCCGGCAGGATCCGTCCGCCGGGAAGGGAAGGAGGCTTAACACTGTCACCGTCGGCGAGGGAGGGAATCCACCACTGGCGCAGCTATTCTCTTTCACCCAGCAGCGGCGCGGGAGGGCCTCTGACCCCTTCTTCCTTGCCGCCGTACGTATTGTGGGCTGAACGGCCTCCGGTCGCCCACTGAACCACACCCAAGAACCTTACGGTATAATTTACTTATTCCACATGCATTGCTCTAGCTGCATGTGGGCTTTTTCTGCTTCTGCACTCGAATCTAGGTGTTGGATCAAACAGGAAAGTAGTGGGGAAAGTTGTATAGCATGAATCTAGGACGTGGTTCAAAGAGGAAAGGAATGGGGGAAAGTTGTGGGGAAAGTTGTATAGCATGAATCTAGGACATGGTTCAAAAAGGGAAGGAAGGGGGAAAGTAGTGGGGAAAGTTGTATAGCATGAATCTAAGACATGGTTCAAAGAGGAAAGGAATGGGGGAACATAGTGGGGAAAGTTGTATAGCATGAATCTAGGATGTGGTTCAAAGAGGAAAGGAAGGGGGAACATACTAGTACATACTGGCTATCCAACACCTACGTTGGTCGAAAAGGGAAAACAATGACAAACGCAGTACACACATCTGTAACGAACTGATCTTTCTGTTTTGGGGACAAGGCTGTAGAGTTTGAGCATGACTAGATCTGTTGTGTTCACATAGGGAAAGGTGTCTAAAGATAACAAAACTGGGACCAACACAAATATGCTCCTTGGTTGTTTGTTCTTTGTTGCAATAGACTGTGCATCACCCCTTCATACATCGGTAGATGCACATGGTGCTGGTGCGTCCACTGTCCCGTGCAACTCTTTAGCTGTTGTTAATATAAGGCCTTGTTTGGTTAAAAAGTCCCTAGTCCCTACCTGCTTGGTTCCAGGGACTAAACATGGACTAGAGGTTATTAAATAACATGCTAAAAGACCATGTTACCCCTAGTAATGAACTAATAGAGACAAGGTGTGATGCGGGGCAGGGGCAACTATTGGAAAAAGTCCCAAAAAGACTCTCCCTCGGGGTCTTCTTTCTTTAATCCCAAATGCCCACTTTTAGTCCCTAAAAGTCCCTCATGTTTGGTTTAGATGGGACTGACAAGGACTTTTTTTAGTCCCTACACCAAAAAGTCCCTGTAAACAAACACCCTCTAATAATGCCGCTAGAAAATTGATGCAATGCCATAGTTAAAAGCAAATTACTTGTTTAATGGATTTTATTGTTAATATAATCCCTCTATTAATATTAATTAATTCCACCATTTGAGAAATGCTACAGTCTTCCTTTCTTTCCCATTTAGATACGTTAGATGCTTCTTTTTGTTGGCTTCTGTGTCATCCACCGTTATTGACCACTAGTTGTTTCCTTTGCACCTCTGTGTAAATAGGGTTATCTACTTCACCTTGTTGCTATTGTGACCTTTTGTTGCACTGCACAAAACACTTTTGTTTTAAGAGTGTTTTGTGCAGTTCAACCAAAATATCACACCGACAATGTTGCTTGATTGCTTGATCTTAGTGGAACTGCACAAGAGGAGATCTTACTTCCTATCCGTGTCGGCAAATTTGGTTCAGATCTTCTTCTTGTGAGTTGTTTGAATTCCGTGTCATGAGAGGTCAGTACTAGCTTTCTTTCACATGATTGTGTAGTGTGCTTTCATATGTTGTGCTACTTGTAAGGTAATGTTGCTTGATTTTAGTGAACTTCATAAATGGAGACAAGACTTCCAATCTGTATGTGCACCATAATATCCCATTGAGGTAAGATAAGGATATTTCACAACTGTTGGCCCGTATTTTGCCACTTCCATCAGAAAATTAATGTCGTTGTTTAGTGCTATACTTGTGCTCCCTAATTGACATGCCAAATCTTACATTGAAGGCCAAGCTTGTCTGTTATTGAACCAAGTGATGAAGGGGAAGAACAAGCGGAAGAAAAACAAAAATCAACTCCCGGTGCTGTAATGAAGCACTGGAACTGTGATGACACAAGTAATGATATAGTTGTGCATCTTAATTTATCGCTATGGCTGGAACGAGCAATTGTTTTCCCATTGATTTGATGCCACTCTTAATGTAATATGTAATTATCTCTACTTGTGCAAATAGGGATCTTCTTTGAAGATACCATATACTTTAGTGGAACTGCACAAGAAGATGTTGGAAACATTAAACTAATGGAGGAGTATATAGTAAGCATGGCAACCACAGTAGATAATAACAGATGGTTCCGGAGAAGTGCTTGATTTGTATGCTCTACACAATAAGCCTCCTGACAAAGGTTGGTACTCGCCCACGGATTTCATCCATATGATTGAGCTTTGTCATCTCTATTGGTGTTGTTCTACTATTTACATACTGTCATGAGAAAGTGGTAGTGTCCTTGAGAAGTGCTTCATCTGTGTTGTTTTAAATATTTCCTTTCCTTTTTTTTCCGAGAAAACAGAGATGCTAGCATTTAGTTGTCCTCTTGTCTTTGCACAACAGGATCATCCTCCTCTGAAGAAGAATATGCAGTACGTGAAGTGATTAGTTCCGATTATGCCAGGATGAAGAAGCCATGTCTATCTTCTCATTAGAAGGAGCAGTTGAAGGATGGTTACATTACTTCCCACAAGACCAAACTAACTTCAGCTCAGAAGGACTGACATAGCTCCATCTTTTTGCTGTGATGTGCAAGTACAATGTTGTTCTAGGATTCTTTCCGGTGAGTTCCATTTTTTAAAGTGCTCTATATGGACCATGTAGGTGCCTGTTTAAACTGTCAATTCATAGTACATTTTGCTTTATACTAATCACTTTTTTTGTATTTGTGCAAACAGGGGTGCTCAGCTTGATTTCAATGGGAACTGCACAAAATGTTTATGAATACATCGTATCATTAATTTCCACCACAAGAAAGGAGGTGCCCATATGTTCAAGGCATTGCAACATATAAGGGCAAAATCATACAAGCTACGCGCGAATTTGGTTGATTTTGGTGGAACTGCACAAAAAGAAAAGCTGGTTTATTTAGCACGAGGTGCCATGTCAATGTCCGAACTGATGGCAAACCCTGCCCATTCCACAATCGTAGACATTTGATATTTTGGAATGGGAAAACCTTGTCAAAGTTTGCTCATTGATGTACGCAAAACAACAAGCATTTGACATTTTGGAATGGGAAAACCTTGTCAAAGTTTGCTCATTGTTGTACGCAAAACAACAAGCATTTGACATTTTGGAATGGGAAAACCTTGTAAAATTTTGCTCATTGATGTTAGCAAGAAGACATGCATTTGATATTTTCAAATGTGACGCCCTTTGCTATCAGCAGTGTCGATCTATTTTCTTTATTCTTTAGTTGTGAAGTAAATATTGGCTCTGACATGTGAATAGCTGAGATGCATAATCATCAATTGTTTTGAATGTTCTCTATGAATTGCCAGGCCTGTGTGTTTGATTGCAATGTACAGGAACGCTAAAAAGATGCTCAAACTCTTTGTACTCCAGTCAAAGTAGAGATTTCTACCTCTTGAGCATGCATTGGTTTTCCCTTGAAGAGGAAAGGGTGATGCAGCAAAGTAGCGTAAGTATTTCCCTCAGTTTTTGAGAACCAAGGTATCAATCCAGTAGGAGGTAACACGCAAGTCCCTAGTACCTACACAAACAAACAAGAACCTCGCCACCAACACGATAAAGGGGTTGTCAATCCCTTCACGGTCACTTACGAAAGTGAGACCTAATAGAGATAATAAGATAAATATTTTTGGTATTTTATTGTATAGATTGGAAAATAAAGATTGCAAAATAAACAATGAGAGAAATAGCAAGTTTATAGGAAAATAATATGATGGAAGATAGACCCGGGGGCCATAGGTTTCACTAGTGGCTTCTCTCAAGATAGCAAATTCTACGGTGGGTGAACAAATTGCTGTCGAGCAATTGATAGAAAAGCTCATAGTTATGAGAATATCTAGGCATGATCATGTATATAGGCATCACGTCCGCGACAAGTAGACCGAAACGATTCTGCATCTACTACTATTACTCCACACATCGACCGCTATCCAGCATGCATCTAGAGTATTAAGTTCATAAGAACAGAGTAACACATTAGGAAAGATGACATGATGTAGAGGGATAAACTCAAGCAATATGATATAAATCCCATCCTTTTATCCTCGATGGCAACAATACAATACGTGCCTTGCTGCCCTACTGTCACTGGGAAAGGACACCGCAAGATTGAACCCAAAGCTAAGCACTTCTCCCATTGCAAGAAAGATCAATCTAGTAGGCCAAACCAAACTGATAATTCGAAGAGACTTGCAAAGATATTAAATCATGAATAAAAGAATTCAGAGAAGAATCAAATATTTTTCATAGATAATCTTGATCATAAACCCACAATTCATCGGATGTCGACAAACACACCATGAAAAGAATTACATCGAATAGATTGATACGTCTCCAACGTATCTACTTTTCCAAACACTTTTGCCCTTGTTTGTGGACTCTAACTTGCATGATTTGAATGGAACTAACCCGGACTGATGCTGTTTTCTGCAGAATTACCATGGTGTTATTTATGTGCAGGAGCAAACGTTCTCAAAATGACCTGAAACTTCACGGAGCTACTTTTTAGAAAATAAGAAAAATACCTGCAAAAGATGAAGGCCAGGGGCCCACCACCTCTCCACGAGGGTGGGGGGCGCGCCCCCTACCTCGTGGGCCCCCTGTTGCCTCTCCGACTCCAACTCCAACTCCATATATTGAGTTTCGGGGAGAAAAAATCAGAGAGAAGAAATCATCGCGTTTTACGATACGGAGCCGCCGCCAAGCCCTAAAACCTCTCGGGAGGGCTGATCTAGAGTCCGTTCGAGTCTCCGGAGAGGGGAATTCGTCGCCATCGTCATCATCAACCATCCTCCATCACCAATTTCATGATGCTCATCGCCGTGCGTGAGTAATTCCATCGCAGGCTTGCTGGACGGTGATGGGTTGGATGGGATCTATCATGTAATCGAGTTAGTTTTGTTAGGGTTTGATCCCTAGTGTCCACTATGTTCTGAGATTGATGTTGCTATGACTTTGCTATGCTTAATGCTTGCCACTACAGCCCGAGTGCCATGATTTCAGATCTGAATCTATTATGTTTTCATCAATATATGAGAGTTCTAGATCCTATCTTGCAAGTCTATAGTCACCTATTACGTGTTATGATCCGTTAACCCCAAAGTGACAATAATCGGGATACTTACCGGTGATGACCGTAGTTTGAGGAGTTCATGTATTCACTATGTGTTAATGCTTTGTTCTGGTTCTCTATTAAAAGGAGGCCTTAATATCCCTTAGTTTCCGTAAGGACCCCGCTGCCACGGGAGGGTAGGACAAAAGATGTCATGCAAGTTCTTTTCCATAAGCACGTATGACTATGTTCGGAATATATGCCTACATTATATCAATGAACTGGAGCTACTTCTGTGTCACCCTAGGTTATGACTGTTACATGATGAACCGCATCCGGCATAATTCTCCATCACTGATCCATTTCCTACGAGCTTTCCATATATTGTTCTTCGCTTATTTACTTTCCCGTTGCTATTGCTATCATCACTACAAAATACCAAAAACATTACTTTTACTACTGTTACCTTTTGCTACCGTTATCACTACTATCATATTACTTTGCTACTAAACACTTTGCTGCAGATATTAAGTTTCCAGGTGTGGTTGAATTGACAACTCAGCTGCTAATACTTGAGAGTATTCTTTGGCTCCCCTTGTGTCGAATCAATAAATTTGGGTTGAATACTTTACCCTCGAAAACTGTTGCGCCCCCCTATACTTGTGAGTTATCAAGACTATTTTCTGGCGCCGTTGCCGGGGAAGATAACTCTATTCTTTGAGTCACTTGGGATATATATCTGCTTATCATTATGAAGAACTTAAGAGATCCAAAAACCAAGATCTATCCCTCAACTACGAGGGGAGGTAAGGAACTGCCATCTAGCTCTGCACTTGATTCACCTTCTATTATGAGTAAGTTTGCGACACCTACACCTGCTTCTGCTATTCGTTCTGATATGTCGCATGTTATTGATGATGCCACTTCTGCTATGCATGATACTTATGATGAAACTACCTCTATGCCTGATACTACTATGCCACTCAGTGATTTTCTTGATGAACAAATTGCTAGGGCTAGAGAAATTGAAAATATTGAATCTGATGATACTGATGAAAGTGATGATGAAGAATCACTTGTTATTCCTAAGGGTTATGTTTTTGATCAAGAAGCTTCTTTCGCTATTTTAGCTTGCAAAAATAGAAATGAACTAAAAAGGTTATTGGCTAAATGGAGTAAGCAATCTCTAAGTGCTAGAATGAAACCTGACCCTGCTTTTGCTACTTCACCTATCTATGTTACTGATAAGGATTATGAATTCTTTGTTGATCCTGATATAATTACTTTGGTTGAATCTGATCCTTTTCATGGTTATGAATCTGAAACTATTGTGGCACATCTTACTAAATTGAATGATATAGCCACCCTATTCACTAAAGACGAGAGAACTCGCTACTTTTATATCCTTAAAATATTTCCGTTCTCATTAAAGGGTGATGCTAAGATATGGTTTAATTCTCTTGATCATGGTTGTGTGCGTAGTCCCTAGGATATGATTTATTACTTCTCTGCTAAATATTTCCCTGCTCATAAGAAACAAGATGCTTTAAGGGATATATATAATTTTGTGCAAATTGAAGAAGAGAGTCTCCCACAAGCTTGGGGGAGGCTCTCCAATTACTTAATGCTTTGCCTGATCATACTCTTAAGAAAAATGAAATACTTGATATCTTTTATAATGGACTAACCGATGCCTCCAGAGATTACCTGGATAGTTGTGCTGGTTCTGTTTTCAGGGAAAGAACACCGGATGAAGCTAAAATTTTATTGAACAATATGTTGACAAATGAAAATAATTGGACACCTCCGGAGCCAATTCCTGAGCCTATTCCTAAACCAACTCCAAAGAAGAGGGGTATTCTATTTCTCAGTCCTGAAGATATGCAAGAGGCAAAGAAATCTATGAAAGAAAAAGGTATTAAAGCTGAAGATGTTAAGAATTTACCTCCTATTGAAGAAATACATGGTCTTAATTTACCGCCTGTTGAAGAAACATATAATCTTAATCCATTACCTATTGAAGAAACTCATGGTCTTGATAACCCGACACATGTAGTAAAGATAAACTCTCTCTATAGATATGATAAAGATGAAATCCCATTTACTAAATTTGCTAGCCCATGCTTAGATGAGTTTGATAAATTTATGGCTAAGCAAGAAGACTTTAATGCTTATTTTGGTAGACAATTGAAATACAATTCAGATATGCTTGAACACTTGGGTGATTATATGGCTAATGTTAAAGGTGAACTTAAACTTATTAGTAAACATGCTTCTATGGTTACCACTCAAGTAGAACAAGTACTTAAAGCTCAAAATGATTTGCTCAATGAATTGAATAATAAAGATAATGATAATGATGTTAGAGTGGCTACTAGAACTGGTAGAATGACTTAGGAACCTTTGTATCCTGAAGGCCACCCTAAGAGAATTGAGCAAGATTCTCAGAGAAATAATATAGATGCACCTAGTCCTTCTAAAAGGAAGAAAAAGAAAAATGATAGGACTTTGCATGCTTCTAGTGAACCTGTTATTGAACCACCTGAGAATCCAAATGATATTTCTATTTCTGATGCTGAAACACAATCTGGTAGTGAACCTGAAACTAGTGGTAATGTTAATGATAATGTTCATAATGATGCTCAACCTAGTAATGATAATGATGTAGAAATTGAACCTGCTGTTGATCTTGATAACCCACAATCAAAGAATCAACGTTATCATAAGAAAGACTTTGTTGCTAGGAAACATGGTAAAGAAAGAGAGCCTTGGGTTCAGAAACCCATGCCTTTTCCTCCCAAACCATCCAAGAAAAAGGATGATGAGGATTTTGAGCGCTTTGCTGAAATGATTAGACCTACCTTTTTGCGTATGCGATTAACTGATATGCTCAAAACCAATCCTTATGCTAAGTACATGAAAGATATTATTACAAATAAAAGAAAGATATCGGAAGCTGAAATTTCCACCATGCTTTCCAATTATACTTTTAAGGGTGGAATACCAAAGAAACTTGGAGATCCAGGTGTACCAACTATACCATGCTCCATTAAAAGAAACTATGTTAAAACTGCTTTATGTGATCTTGGAGCTGGAGTTAGTGTTATGCCTCTCTCTTTATATTGTAGACTTGATTTGAATAAGTTGACACCTACTGAAATATCTTTGCAAATGGCTGATAAATCAACTGCTATACCTGTCGGTATTTGTGAGGATGTGCCTGTTGTAGTTGCAAACGTTACTATTTTAACGGACTTTGTATTCTTGATATTCCCGAGGATGATAGTATGTCTATTATTCTTGGAAGACCCTTTTTGAATACTGCAGGGGCTGTTATTGATTGCACTAAAGGCAATGTCACTTTTCATGTTAATGGTAATGAGCATACGGTACACTTTCCGAGGAAACAACCTCAAGTTCATAGTATCAACTCTATTGGAAAAATTCCATCGATTATATTTGGAGGTTTTGAATTTCCTCTTCCTACTGTCAAGAAGAAATATGATATTCTTATTATTGGGGATGTGCATATCCCCGTTGAGGTAATATAGTGTTATTCAAAATTTCTTCGGTTCCATGTTATTCGGAATGAGTTTGTTAACAAGACTTGATCAACCTTGTTAGAGGATTACTTTTGATGACCATGGGATGGATGAAACTAGAAGGCACAACCTTCTGTACCCCACTTTTACTTTCTGTTATTTATATTAAATAAGATAAAAATAAATATTTTTCTGTCTGCTATCTGATTATCCGTGCAATTTAAAAATACCTCGAAAATAAAAGTTCTCCAAATGCCCTGAAATTTAAATATGATTTTTTCTAGAATATTTGAGAATATTTGGCACTGAGAACACAATAGGGGGATCAACCACCTGCCCATGAGGGTGGAAGGCGCGCCCTACCCCCTGGGCACGCCCCCTGCCTCGTGGGCCCACAGTGGCCCTCCTCCACTTTTCCTTTCACCCATACACTTCTTCTTCCTCCAACAAACACGAATAACCAGCTCAAACCCGAGTCCAAGCTCGTTTTGCTGCCATTTTCGATCTCCTTGCTCAAAGCACCTCTCACAAAACTGCTTGGGAGATTGTTCCTTGGTATGTGACTCCTCCATTGGTCCAATTAGTTTTTGTTCTAGTGCTTTATTCATTGCAAATATTTGCTTCTTAGGTGACCTTGTTCTTGAGCTTGCATGTCAAATTTATATGGTCAGAAGTAGTTTTGATGCATTATATAGGCCCTAGGCACTTGTAGGAGTAGTTTCTATCAATATTATTGAGTTTGGTTTACTTTTATTTTGAAGTTACTAAAAAATTTCAGAATTTTTCAGAGGAAGAAATATGCTTAGGAAAATGTTCCAAGGTGGTTCTTCAAGGAAGCAAGGACCCAGGCTTGCAATGCGTGATAGTGATGACGAGCCACCAAGAAACGCTCCAGTGCATCCTTGTGAATGGCCTTCTGAGAACTTTATGGATCGAGCGGGAATTAAAGAAGAATTTAACGCATATTTGCGTAACGCTGATCTTGTGAGCTTCGAGGAAGAGAAGTGCAACCAGTATCACAACCTCACCAGTACCTTTGTGAGGAGGTTTGAATTTTCAACTTCACGTAATTCTCCAACTGTCCTGTTTGATCTTTATGATAATTCCTACACTATGGACTTAGAGGATTTTACCACTGTATGCATACTTCCACAATGGGGTAGTATAAGGGATCCTCGCAAATCTGAATTTAGAGATTTTCTTGCTAGCATAACTGTGGGAGAATCTAGAGATATTACACAAGCTACCATAGGGAGCATTCACTTTTCTGCTATACATTACTTTGCTCTCTTCATAGGTAGATGCATCAATAGTAAAGATGAGGCATGTCACATGTGTGTCCCCGATCTCAGTATTCTTAGGAGTGCTGTGACCAATCTTATAATTTGGGAGTCATTGTTGCACGTAGGTTGCATCTTAATAGATTTAATGGAGATTTCTTTGGAGGAATTTATGCAACCCGCATAGCTAATTTTCTTGGTATAGCCATACGCGAAGATGATATTGAATTACCACCTGCTTACCTAGACTTTAATGCTATGGTTCACCACCAGTTTGTTGAGAAGAATGAATCACCTCTCCAGTATCAACTAATCTTTGACAGACATCGTGCTGTCCATATTACTCTCCCTGCTCCTGCTTTCTTTGATCATCAGGCAAAAGGAAGATATACCATTACTAAAGAGGAGGCAGATGAGTACGAGAGGAGAGCGGAGGCCGCTCGTCGCCACGCTGCAGCTCAGCAGGCGATAGCCGCTGCATCTCAGTACGACCCCAACTACTATTATGGATATCCGCCAGGCCAGCTGTGGCCATAGACCAAATTAGGCCAAAAGCCTAAGCTTGGGGGAGTACGTATTTCCCACCGACATTACATTTATGTTCACACACTCATTGCTAGATGTCGGTGCTCATACTTTTTAATTGTATCATCCATGCTAGTTTAATTTCCTTTTTATGCTTTCTTCTTGTGTGTTTAATAAACCTTAAGAAAAACCAAAAAAATTAGTTGTAGCTTTTAGTCAGTTTAATTTCCATGCTTGTAGTAGTAATTAAAAAGAAAACCCAAAAAGATTTCCTGTTCTTCTTTTGCTTGTTGGGAGCTTTCCCGTGTAAATAGTTTTATTTCTTTTCTTTTCTTTGGCGGTCGATGGGAGAAGACCATAATTAAATTGTTGAAGTGGCTTTTATATGCATAAATGTTGATCTGACAAAAGAGCCCATATTGCCTTGTCTTCTCCTGTTTATTGAATGCTTTCAGATTCTAGCTTAGTCCAATGCACGTGCACTATTATTATTATTCACACTATTCGGTCGTGCAAGTGAAAGGCAATTATGATGATATATGATGGACTGGCTGAGATAAGAAAAGCTGGTATGAACTCGACCTCTTTTGTTTTTGTAAATATGATTAGTTCATTGTTCCTGATTCAGCCTATTATGAATAAACATGTTTGCAATGACAACTAGAGATCATAGTTTCTTGTGCCATGCTTGATTAGCTATGAGTTATAATGGTTTACCTTGCGTGCCAACATGCTATTGAGATAGTTATGATGTGGTATGATAGGGTGGTATCCTCCTCTGAATGATTTAAGTGACTTGACTTGGTGCATGTTCACGCATGTAGTTGAAACAAAATCAACATAGCCTTCACGATATTTATGTTTATGGTGGATAATATCCTACTCATGCTTGCATTCAGTGTTGATTAATTTTAATGCATGTTCATGACTGTTATCGCTCTCTAGCTGGTCGCTTCCCAGTCTTTTGCTAGCCTTCACCTGTACTAAGCGGGAATACTGCTTGTGCATCCAACTCCTTAAACCCCAAAGTTATTCCATATGAGTCCACCATACCTACCTATATACGGTATCTACTTGCTGTTCCAAGTAAATTTGTATGTGCCAAACTCTAAACCTTCAAATAAATATCCTATTTTGTATGCTCGAATAGCTCATGTATCAACTAGGGCTGTCTGTATCTTGCATGTTAGGCGGGTTAGTCTCAAGAGGAGTGGACTCCGCTCCTCACTCACGAGATAAATGGCTGGTCACCGGGATGCCCAGTCCCATGCTTTATGCAAACTAAATCAAAATAATTGCAAACAAAACTCCCCCTGGGACTCTTGTTAGTTGGAGGCACTCGTTGTTTCGAGCAAGCCATGGATTGATGCTTGTTGGTGGAAGGGGGAGTATAAACTTTACCATTCTGTTTGGGAACCGCCTATAATGTGTGTAGCATGGAAGATATCGCCATCTCTTGGTTGTTATGTTGACAATGAAAGTATACCTCTCAAAATATTATTCACCTCTGTTTCAAAATCGAGCTCTGGCACCTCTACAAATCCTTGCTTCCCTCTGCGATGGGCCTATCTATTTACTTTTATGCTGAGTCATCATCCTCTTATTAAAAGCACCTGTTGGAGAGCACCGCTGTCATTTGCATTCATTACTGTTATTTACATTGAGTATGACTTGACAGGATCTCTTTTACCATGAATTACAATGTCTAGTCAGTCCTTGGTCTTTAAAGGTGCTCTGCATTTATGCTTTGCGGTCTCAGAAAGGGCTAGCGAGATACCACCTTGTTATATCATATTATGTTTGTTTTGAGAAAGTGTTGTCATCCAAGATTTATTATTATGGTTCGCTAGTTGATTATGCTATTGATATGAGTAAACTTGAGACCTATGCGTTACTGCGAATGTGGTTAGTTATAATCTTTGCTGAAAACTTGAATGCTGGCTTTACATATTTACAACAACAAGAGCAAACAGAGTTTGTAAAAGTTTCTCTTTATCACTTTCAGTTTGTCAACTGAATTGCTTGAGGACAAGCAAAGGTTTAAGCTTGGGGGGTTGATACGCCTCCAACGTATCTACTTTTCCAAACACTTTCGCCCTTGTTTTGGACTCTAACTTGCATGATTTGAATGAAACTAACCCGGACTGACGTTGTTTTCAGCAGAATTACCATGGTGTTATTTATGTGCAGGAGCAAATGTTCTCGGAATGACCTGGAACTTCACGGAGCCACTTTTCAGAAAATAAGAAAAATACCTGCAAAAGATGAAGGCCAGGGGGCGCACCTCCTCTCCACGAGGGTGGGGGCGCGCCCCCCTCCCTCGTGGGCCCCCCTGTTGCCTCTCCGACTCCAACTCCAACTCCATATATTGAGTTTTGGGGAGAAAAAAATCAGAGAGAAGAAATCATCGCGTTTTACGATACGGAGCCGCCGCCAAGCCCTAAAACCTCTCGGGAGGGCTGATCTGGAGTCCGTTCGGGGCTCCGGAGAGGGGAATCCGTCGCCATCGTCATCATCAACCATCCTCCATCACCAATTTCATGATGCTCACCGCCGTGCGTGAGTAATTCCATCATAGGCTTGCTAGACGGTGATGGGTTGGATGGGATCTATCATGTAATCGAGTTAGTTTTGTTAGGGTTTGGTCCCTAGTGTCCACTATGTTCTGAGATTGATGTTGCTATGACTTTGCTATGCTTAATGCTTGTCACTAGGGCCCGAGTGCCATGATTTCAGATCTGAACCTATTATGTTTTCATCAATATATGAGAGTTCTATATCCTATCTTGCAAGTCTATAGTCACCTATTATGTGTTATGATCCGTTAACCCCGAAGTGACAATAATCGGGATACTTACCGGTGATGACCGTAGTTTGAGGAGTTCATGTATTCACTATGTGTTAATGCTTTGTTTTGGTTCTCTATTAAAAGGAGGCCATAATATCCCTTAGTTTCCATAAGGACCCCGCTGCCACGGGAGGGTAGGACAAAAGATGTCATGCAAGTTCTTTTCCATAAGCACGTATGACTATGTTCGGAATACATGCCTACATTATATCAATGAACTGGAGCTAGTTCTGTATCACCCTATGTTATGACTGTTACCTGATGAACCGCATCCGGTATAATTCTCCATCACCGATCCATTGCCTATGAGCTTTCCATATATTGTTCTTCGCTTGTTTAATTTCCCATTTCTATTGCTATCATCACTACAAAATACCAAAAACATTACTTTTACTACTGTTACCTTTTGCTACCGTTATCACTACTATCATATTACTTTGCTACTAAATACTTTGCTGTAGATATTAAGTTTCTAGGTGTGGTTGAATTGACAACTTAGCTGCTAATACTTGAGAGTATTCTTTGGCTCCCCTTGTGTCGAATCAATAAATTTGGGTTGAATACTTTACCCTCGAAAACTGTTGCGATCCCCTATACTTGTGGGTTATCATACATCTCCAAGAGAATCAAGGAGAACTTTGTATTGAGATCCAAAGAGAGAGAATAAGCCATCTAGCTAATAACTATGGACCCGAAAGTCTGCGGTAAACTACTCACACATCATCGGAGAGGCTATGGTGTTGATGTAGAAGCCCTCAGTGATCGATCCCCCCTCCGGCGGAGCATCGGAAAAGGCCCCAAGATGGGATCTCACGGGTACAGAAGGTTGCGGCGGTGGAAATATGATTTCGTGGTGCTCTCGGATGTTTTCGGGGTATATGAGTATATGTAGGCGAAAGAAGTAGGTCGACTGAGCCATGAGGGGCCCACGAGGGTGGGGGCACGCCTACCCCCCTGGGCGCGCCCTCCTACCTCGTGGCTACCTTGTTTCTTCCTTGACGTCCACTCCAAGTTTCCTGGATTGCGTTTGTTCCAAAAATAAATCTCCCGAAGTTTCATTCCATTTGGATTCCGTTTGATATTCCTTTTTTGCGAAACACTGAAATAGGCAAAAAAACCCAGCAATTTGCACTGGGCCTTTGGTTAGTAGGTTAGTCCCAAAAATAATATAAAATGTATATTAAAGCCCATTAAACATCCAAAATAGATAATATAATAGCATAGAACAATAAACAATTATAGATACATTGGAGACGTATCAAGCATCCCCAAGCTTAATTCCTGCTCGTCCTCGAGTAGGTAAATGATAAAAACAGAATTTTTGATGTGGAATGCTACCTAGCATAATTCTCAATATAATTTTCCTTATTGTGGCATGAATGTTCAGATCCAAAAGATTCAAGACAAAAGTTTAATATTGACATAAAAATAATAATACTTCAAGCATACTAACAAAGCAATCATGTCTTCTCAAAATAACATGGCCAAAGAAAGTTATCACTACAAAAATCATATAGTCTGGCTATGCTCTATCTTCACCACACAAAATATTTAAATCATGCACAACCCCGATGAGAAGCCAAGCAATTGTTTCATACTTTTGACGTTCTCAAACTTTTTCAATCTTCATGCAATATATGAGCCTGAGCCATGGACATAGCACTATATGTGGAATAGAATGGTGGTTGTGGAGAAGACAAAAAGGAGAACATAGTCTCACATCAACTAGGCGTATCAACGGGCTATGGAGTTGCCCATCAATAAATATCAATGTGAGTGAGTAGGGATTGCCATGCAACAGATGCACTAGAGCTATAAGTGTATGAAAGCTCAACAAAAGAAACTAAGTGGGTGTGCATCCAACTTGCTTGCTCACGAAGACCTAGGGCATTTTGAGGAAGCCCATCATTGGAATATACAAGCCAAGTTCTATAATGTAAAATTCCCACTAGTATATGAAAGTGACAACATAGGAGACTCTTTATCATGAAGATCATGGTGCTACTTTGAAGCACAAGTGTGGTAAAAGGATAGTAACATTGTTCCTTCTCTCTTTTTCTCTCATTTTTTTGTTTGGGCCTTTTCCTCTTTTTTATGGCCTCTTTTTTTATTTTTTTCGTCCGGAGTCTCATCCCGACTTGTGGGGGAATCATAGTATCCATCATCATTTCCTCACTTGGGACAATGCTCTAATAATGATGATCATCACACTTTTATTTACTTACAACTCAAAAATTACAACTCGATACTAGAACAAAATATGACTCTATGTGAACACCTCCGGTGGTGTACCGGGATATGCAATGACTCAAGAGTGACATGTATGAAATAATTATTAAGGTGGCTTTGCCACAAATATGATGTCAACTACATGATCATGCAAAGCAATATGACAATGATGTAACGTGTCATAACAAATGAAACGGTGGTAAGTTGCATGGCAATATATGTCGGAATGGCTATGGAAATGCCATAATAGGTAGGTATGGTGGCTATTTTTAGGAAGGTATATGGTGGGTGTATGGTACCGGAGAAAGTTGCGCGATACTAGAGATGCTAGCAATGGTGGAAGGGTGAGAGTGCGTATAATCCATGGACTCAACATTAGTCATAAAGAACTCACATACTTATTGCAAAAATCTATTAGTTATCGAAACAAAGTACTACAAAATGCTACTAGGGGGATAGATTGGTAGGAAAAGACCATCGCTCATCCCCGACCGCCACTCATAAGGAAGATAATCAATAAATAAATCATGCTCCGACTTCATCACATAACGGTTCACCATACGTGCATGCTACGGGAGTCACAAACTTTAGAACAAGTATTTCTCAAATTCACAACTACTCAACTAGCATGACTCTAATATCACCACCTTCATATCTCAAAACAATCATCAAGTATCAAACTTCTCATAGTATTGAATGCACTTTTTATGGAAGTTTTTATTATACCCATCTTGGATGCCTATCATATTAGGACTAATTTTATAGCCAAAGGAAATTACTATGCTGTTCTAAAAGACTCTCAAAATAATATAAGTGAAGCATGAGAGATCAATAATTTCTATAAATTAAGACCACCACAGTGTTTTTAAAGATATAAGTGAAGCACTAGAGCAAAATTGTCTAGCTCAAAAGATATAAGTGAAGCACATAGAGTATTCTAATAAATTCTGATTCATGTGTGTCTCTCCAAAAGGTGTGTACAGCAAGGATGATTGTGGTAAACTAAAAATCAAATACTCAAATCATACAAGACGCTCCAAGCAAAACACATATCATGTGGTGAATAAAAATATAGCCTCAAGTAAAGTTACCGATGGACGAAAACGAAAGAGGGGATGCCTCCCGAGGCATCCCCAAGCTTAGGCTTTTGGTTGTCCTTGAATTTTACCTTGGGGTGACTTGGGAATCCCCGAGCTCAAGCTCTTGCCACTCCTTATTCCAAAATCCATCAAATCTTTACCCAAAACTTGAAAACTTCACAACACAAAACTCAACAGAAAAACTCATGAGCCCCGTTAGTATAAGAAAATAAACCACCACTTCAAGGTACTGTAATTAACTCATTATTTATTTATATTGGTGTTAAAACTACTGTATTCCAACTTCTTTATGGTTCGTACCCCCTGATACTAGGTATAGATTCATCAAAATAAGCAAACAACATACGAAAAACAGAATCTGTCAAAAACAGAACAGTCTCTAGTAATCTGTAGGTTTCGAATACTTCTATAAGCCCAAAAATTCTGAAATAAATTGGTGGACGCGAGGAATTTGTCTATTAATCATATTCAGAAAGAATAAACCTAATCGCACTCTCCAGTAAAAAAATGGAAGCTTATCTTGTGAGCGCTAAAGTTTCTGTTTTTTACAGCAAGATCGCAAAGACTTCCCCCAAGTCTTCCCAAAGGTTCTACTTGGCACAAACACTAATTAAAAACATAAAACCACAGATAAAAAGAATCTATATGAATTATTTATTAATAAACAGGAACAAAAACAATAAATAAAAATAAAATTGGGTTGCTTCCCAACAAGCGCTATAGTTTAATGCCCCTAGCTAGGCATAAGATTTCAACGATACTCACACGAAAGACAAGAATTGAAGCACAAAGAGAGCATCATAAATCATATGAAAAACACATCTAAGTCTAACATACTTCCTATGCATAGGCATCTTATAGGCAAACAAATTATCATAGCAAGAAAAAACTAGCATATGCAAGGAAGAGGAAAGAAACAATAGCAATCTCAACATAACGAGAGGTAATTTGGTAACATGGAAATTTCTACAATCACATTTTCCTCTCTCATAATAATTACATGTGGGATCATAAGCAAATTCAACAAAATATCTATCACATAAAATATTTTCAACACAATCCACATGCATGCAAAGTTGACACTCTTCCAAAATAGTGGGATTAACATTAACTAAAGTCATGACCTCTCCAAACCCACTTTTATCGAAAATTGCAGAAGATTGAACATTCTCCAAATATGTGGGATCTAAAGTTGACACTCTTCCAAACCCAATTTCAATATTATTGCAAACATTATTATCAATCTCATATTCATCATGGGGCTTAAATAAATTTTCAAGATCATAAGAAGAATCACCCCAATCATGATCATTGCAACAAGTAGAGGACATAGCAAAACTAGCCCCCCAAGCTTAGGGTTTTGCATATTATTAGCAAAATTGACATTCATAGAATTTATAACAACATCATTGCAATCATGCTTTTGATTCAAGGAACTATCAAGTATGGGTGCAATAGCAATAATCTCGTGTTTAACATAAGGAACTATAGCAAATTCATCTCCATAAATATTGGCATCATGGCTATAAGAATAGCAAGCATCATGTTCATTAAAGGATATTACAATCAAATCATTGGAATCATAATTATCTATAAATTCATGCATATCATTATTTTCTTCCAAAGCAATGGTCATTCTCTCAATAAATTCCTTAACATAGGCATTGTGAGCATAGTTTTCTTAGCAATATTTAAGTATGTCGGAATTTTCAGATTTGTAGAGGGTAATATCATACTTTTCAATCGAAGAAGCAACTTCATGAGCACCCTTAAAAACAAAAAATTCTTCAATTTGTTCGATATCATAGTAACTATAAACACCCTATGTCGGTGTACTAGGGTAGGGGTACCCTAGTATCCCGAACTCGTGCACGGGCAGTTGCAGCATCCCGCGGCAAGGCTTGCCGGGTGACCGCCAAGACCCTCCGTGGTTCCCTTGAAGACCATTCAAGAACAAAGTACACAAACCAAGGCCCCGGCAAGAGGAGCTTGCCGGGAGGGCAAGCCAAGGCCCCGGCAAGAGGAGCTTGCCGGGAAGGCCAACCAAGGCCCCGGCAAGAGGATCTTGCCGGGAAGAGCCAAGGCCCCGGCAAAAGGAGCTTGCCGGGAAGGCCAACCAAGGCCCCGGCAAGAGGATCTTGCCGGGAATAGACAAGACCCCGGCAAGAGGAGCTTGCCGGGAAGGCCACTCAAGGCATACCAAGAAAGCTTGCCGCGATGCGCCCTGCGTCCCGGCAAGATCCGGCAAACGACAAGCTTCCGAACGCGACAAGACGACGGCCGCGGCAACGAGCTTGCCGCGGGAAACCCCCACTTCGTGCCCGCGCTCCAGCCCACCTGCTAACGTGTCGCTCTAGGACTCTCCCAAGCACACGTGGCAAGAGGCCGTGCAGCTAGGGGTACGTGGTGGCGAGCGAAGTTGAAGAGAAGCCCATCGTGGCAAACGGTGGCGCTCCTAACGGTCACCTTTTGCACTGTTTAGGAGACTCAGACAAGCATTTAATGCCCTTGTCCCCTGCCGTCAGAGTTAGGTAGGGTGCACTGTATCCACAGTAGCGGTAGCTGCACCTACCGCATCCTTTTGTATTTTTACCCTTCTAGTCTACGTTGCCACCTGTCGGTCACCCCTTGAGAGTATAAAAGGAGGCCCAAGCGCAACGTAGAAGGGGTTCGGCCGGTTCGGCTCATTCGAGACACCAGAAACACTCCCACGCTCAGTCTAGTAGCGTCGATCGCTCCTGAGCAAAGATTCAATACACACAAACAAGCAGCAGTAGGGTTTTACGCATCCATGCGGCCCGAAGCTGGGTAAAACCGCCCGCGTGTACTGCCTCGATCCGCTCTTTGTTCAACCTCCGCCCTCACCGAACCGAAAGGGGTTCGGTCCGCCGATCCCCATAGGTGTTCGTGGATCAGTTTCCCCGACATCTTTGGCGCGCCAGGTAGGGGGATGCTTCCGCGGCAGCTGTTCCGTCCACGTCAAGGCTCAACTGTTCTTCATCGTCATGGCTCCTAAGAAGCGGGCGAGTAAAAGAACGGCGCCAGTGCAGCAACAGAAAAGCTAAGTCGTGCGAAACTTTAGATATTTCCTTTCTATATAAAGTTATCCGCCTCGGAGATCTTGTTCTTTGTACGGAAAACCTGTGCGCGGAGGAACCAACTCGTAGCTAGTTGCGCCCTTACTTTGTTTCGAGTCCGCTCAACAACTTAAGTGAGCTGCTAGCGCCCTTACTTTGCTTCGAGTCCGCTCAGCAACTTAAGTGAGCCACTAGCGCCCTTAATTTGTTTCGAGCCCGCTCAACAACTTAAGTGAGCTGCAACTAGTTGCGACAAGGTTGCTTGTCGGTAGCGACCCCGCCAGCAGGCTGCTGAAGTTCCACACTCGGCGCTCGCGGCAAGGGTGCCTGCACCGGCAAGTTTCCCTAGTAAGCGTAGGGTGGACGTACAAAGAGAGGTTGAACAGGAAGATAGCATGCACTATTTATTTGAGATTTCTGCATAGACCTGTATGCCAAGAAGCCTTCTCGGGGCTAGTTGCGCTCCATGTTGCCTCGAGTCCGCTCGGCAACTTGTGCGGTTGCGCTAGAACCAAGAAGGTAAACCTTTCCGGGAGGCGATGTTCCCGAATAGCCGCTAAGGGCCCGTTCCCTCAAGCGCTACTGGCTGGATCACACGCACCGGAAAGCATTCCAGAAGGCATAGGGAATATGTAGCAGAAGTCAAAATTCGCAAGCGAGTTAAGTGCACTTCAGATGCTAATCACTTGTCATGTTTGAACGCAGTTATGGCCCGGGGGCTGGCAACGCCCTTAGGACCAATCTTTTTGGTGTCAAGAACGACGAAGTTATTCGCCATAAGCCTTTCCGGCAACGATCTTGCCGGGAGCCGGTGTCAAGAACGACGAAGTTCTTCTCCATAAGCCTTTCCGGCAACGATCTTGCCGGGAGCCGGTGTCAAGAACGACGAAGTTCTTCGCCATAAGCCTTTCCGGCAACAATCTTGCCGGGAGCCGGTGTCAAGAACGACGAAGTTCTTCGCCATAAGCCTTTCCGACAACGATCTTGCCGGGAGCCGGTGTCAAGAACGACGAAGTTCTTCGCCATAAGCCTTTCCGGCAACGATCTTGCCGTGAGCCGGTGTCAAGAACGACGACGTTCTTCGCCATAAGCCTTCTTGGCAACAAGCTTGCCAGAAGCCGGCATCGAGAACGTCAAAGTTCTCTGCCAAAGATAAAAGCCTTCTTGGCAACAAGCTTGCCGGAAGCCGGCATCGAGAACGTCAAAGTTTTCTGCCGAAGATAAAAGCCTTCCTGGCAACAAGCTTGCCGGAAGCCGGCATCGAGAACGTCAAAGTTCTCTGCCAAAGATAAAAGCCTTCCTGGCAACAAGCTTGCCGGAAGCCGGCATCGAGAACGTCAAAGTTCTCTGCCAAAGATAAAAGCCTTCCTGGCAACAAGCTTGCCGGAAGCCGGCATCGAGAACGTCAAAGTTCTCTGCCGAAGATAAAAGCCTTCCTGGCAACAAGCTTGCCGGAAGCCGGCATCGAGAACGTCAAAGTTCTCTGCCGGAAGATAAAAGCCTTCCCGGCAAGCCAGTATCGCTGGGGGCTGCGAGTGCCAAGAATCGTCCACGGCAAACCAAAGTTGCCGGGGGCTGCAATATCAGATAAGTCTTTTATCTCTCATCATGCATCCTCTTATGGACTGGGGAATGCGAAACCATGTTTCTTCCCGAAAACTGCCGTGCTCCCTCAACTCTAGGCCCTGGGGCTCGTTCTCGGGGCCAAGTTTGGTCGTAGTCGCGGCAGCAAAGGGATGAAACGAGGAGACCGCACCCACCTCGTTCCTGCCTCCGTCAAAAGCGTGAGAAAGGTCGAGCGACGTGGGAATGCGGCAGGGCCTGTTGCCGGGAGATGAAATGTCTGTCCGAGGGATACCAAGGATTTGCTCCTTGGCGTGGGTTCAACTCGCGAGACAAATAACCCGGCAAGCATGCCCTTTTCATTAAAAAAAACATCCCACTCAGGTACAGTCCATAGAGGATGAAAAACATGAAAGAGAGGATTACAAGTTTTAGATACAGCTAAGGCCCGAAGGCTTACAAATTAAAAAGATAAGATGCCCGTAATCCCTTTCCTGTCCCTCTCCTCAGGAGGCAGGTCAAGGAGGCGAAAAGGGCAAAAGGAGCGCCTAGGCGAGCTACGGGTGCCAGAAGACACCAAGAGAACATCCCGGGGGCCGTCCGAAGGCTGGACGGCGATGGCGGCGCTGGAAGCGAGGCTTGAAGACGGGGCGACAGGACGTCAGCATGCTGTCAAGGGCACCACGCCCTCGTACTCCGACCTGACGGCCTTGTCGCCAGCCCTCTTCCCCTTCCGCAACCTCCCTATGCCAGCCGCCCAAGGAGATGACCCCGGGGAGTTCAAGAAGCCGGCGACGCGGATGATGGGGTCGCCGGTGCCG
The DNA here is from genome assembly GCF_002162155.2 of Triticum dicoccoides. NCBI lineage: Eukaryota > Viridiplantae > Streptophyta > Magnoliopsida > Poales > Poaceae > Triticum > Triticum dicoccoides. The sequence goes on from NC_041380.1 coordinate 84,864,574, forward strand.
CGCAAAGCGGCGCCCGACGCCTAGTCGGACCCACCGCTCCGCCACCCGCTACCCTCATCGTCGCCATCGCTCCCCTCCTCGTCGCTCTCGCTCGAGGAGGAGTCTTCGCTACCGGAGGAGCTGTCCACGCAGCACTTCGCCCGAGTGCCGAAGCACCCGAAGGCCTTGACGGAGAGGAGATCGCCCTCCATCAACTTAAAATGGAGGGTAAACCCCTCTGTCAAGCTGTGGATGCGGGCGAACGTCTTCCACCCTCGATCAAGATACATCACATTAGGGGCTGGGAATGCAACGCGGACTCGCGTGCCGCTGATCCCACAGCCCCTCATGTGCAGTCTCAGTGTCTCGGGCGGGTCCAACTCCATCACGCGCGCAAACGGAGCTGGAAGCCGGAGGCGACGACGAGGCGCCCGGCGCAGCCTGACGAAGAACTCGCAAGGGTTGTCCCCTATATGGACCGCCGTGGGGGGAGGAGCCGCCGGCGAAGGTGAAGCTGACGCGCCGCCCCGTCCGCCTCTTCCCCGAGCGCCTCGACCTCGTCCTCGACCTCGTCCGCGACCTCGCCCCCTCCCTCTTCCCCTTATGGCTGGGTCTGCCACTACGGGTGCAGAAGAGGGAGAGATGCGCTGTCTGGCGGCGACCCTCGCCGCCACCGACGAAGGGCCTGGGTTCCCTTTCTCCATGGCGGATGAGAGAAAGGGGAGCAGAAGCTGAAGAAAGGAGGAGATGAGAGAGCGTGGGTTTCTGTGCTCCCCTCCCGCTCTTTATAAAGGAGCGAGGTGGGGGCTCGGCCGCTCCGCTCAGCGAATCAAGGCACGGGAAGAGCAGGGAGTCGGGGCCAACCCGCTGCCTCTGCTCGCGACGGCCCAGTTCCCCACTTCCACCGTCCGTGACCCCAAGCGCATGGAAGCCGCATGGCGGGGATGCAGAACCAAGGCGACAGATGAGGCGGCCTCGCTCCGCCCCGTGATCGGGGGGAGTGGGCGTCCCGAAAACCGCGCACCGGCCCCGTCCAGTAAATGCACCACGCCCCCACGCCTACCTCCGTTCAGGGAGGAGGGCGTGAACCGGCTTCATCATCATGGCCTGACGCATGCTCGAGGGGCTTAGCCCCGCGCACGCCGCCCGCATCACCCACGACTTCGCGTTTGACGCGTGCCGTTCTGGGTGTGCGCAGTGGGAGCGGAGAGATATGCGGCGTGACCTAGGCCGAGCGTGCCCGTGCACTGTTTTGGGCCTGGCCCAACAGCGCTCGGCACCGTGTATGGCCCAGGCCCGGGGGCTCCTGTTGGTGTACTAGAGTAGGGGTACCCTAGTATCCCGAACTCGTGCATGGGCAGTTGCAGCACCCCGCGGCAAGGCTTGCCGGGTGACCGCCAAGACCCTCCGTGGTTCCCTTGAAGACCATTCAAGAACAAAGTACACAAACCAAGGCCCCGGCAAGAGGAGCTTGCCGGGAGGGCAAACCAAGGCCCCGACAAGAGGAGCTTGCCGGGAGGGCCAACCAAGGCCCCGGCAAGAGGAGCTTGCCGGGAAGGCCAACCAAGGCCCCGGCAAGAGGATCTTGCCGGGAAGAGCCAAGGCCCCGGCAAGAGGAGCTTGCCGGGAAGGCCAACCAAGGCCCCGACAAGAGGATCTTGCCGGGAATAGACAAGACCCCGGCAAGAGCAGCTTGTCGGGAAGGCCACTCAAGGCATACCAAGAAAGCTTGCCGCGACGCGCCCTGCGTCCCGGCAAGATCCGGCAAACGACAAGCTTCCGGACGCGACAAGACGACGGCCGCGGCAAGGAGCTTGCCGCGGGAAACCCCCACTTCGTGCCCGCGCTCCAGCACACCTGCTAACATGTCGCTCTAGGACTCTCCCAAGCACACGTGGCAAGAGGCCGTGTAGCTAGGGGTACGTGGTGGCGAGCGGAGATGAAGAGAAGCCCATCGTGGCAAACGGTGGCGCTCCTAACGGTCACCTTTTGCACTGTTTAGGAGACTCAGACAGGCATTTAATGCCCTTGTCCCCTGCCGTCAGAGTTAGGTAGGGTGCACTGTATCCACAGTAGCGGTAGCTGCACCTACCGCATCCTTTTGTATTTTTACCCTTCTAGTCTACGTTGCCACCTATCGGTGACCCCTTGAGAGTATAAAAGGAGGCCCAAGCGCAACGTAGAAGGGGTTCGGCCGGTTCGGCTCATTCGAGACACCAGAAACACTCCCACGCTCAGTCTAGTAGCGTCGATCGCTCCTGAGCAAAGATTCAATACACACAAACAAGCAGCAGTAGGGTTTTACGCATCCGTGCGGCCCGAAGCTGGGTAAAACCGCCCGCGTGTACTGCCTCGATCCGCTCTTTGTTCAACCTCCGCCCTCACCGAACCGAAAGGGGTTCGGTCCGCCGATCCCCATAGGTGTTCGTGGATCAGTTTCCCCGACACCCTTTCCATAAGAAGATAAGATTTCATTATCATTAAACTCACATAGGTAGGGAAGGTGTTTTTAGGGTTCTTAGAGCAACAAGTAAAGTCATAAATTTCACAAAGATTCCAAGCATAGCATAGCAAACTATTTATTTGATACCAATAGAGCTTCCCCTTTTCAGACAAATGATGACGCACAAAATGAGCATGCTCATCTAAAGATTTCCCATCAACTAGGCTATTTGGGGTTTCAGCACGAGTGCATAAGGATCAAAGATGATCCAAGTGGAACACTTTAAGTGGATCCATATCAATAGATTTTTAGCAAGCAAAGATGCAAGCAAATAGAAGGTACATGGAAACACAAACAAAAATACATACGGGAAGAAGGCGAAGAAAAGGCAAAGGTGAAGTGGGGGAGAGGAAAATGAGAGGCAAATGACAAATAATGTAATGCGAGGGATAAGAGTTTGTGATGGGTACTTGGTATGTCTTGACTTGTGCATAGATCTCCCTGGCAACGGCGCCAAAAATGGCTTATTGACGGGAGATCAAATTTTGACTTGACTTGGTGCAACCTCCGCGGCAACGGCGCCAGAAATCCTTCTTGCTACCTCTTGAGCATGCGTTGGTTTTCCCTTGAAGAGGAAAGGGTGATGTAGCAAAGTAGCATAAGTATTTCCCTCAGTTTTTGAGAACCAAGGTATCAATCCAGTAGGAGGTAACACGCAAGTCCCTAGTACCTGCACAAACAAACAAGAACCTCGCAACCAACACGATAAAGGGGTTGTCAATCCCTTCACGGCGACTTATGAAAGTGGGACCTGATAGAGATAATAAGATAAATATTTTTGGTATTTTATTGTATAGATTGGAAAATAAAGATTGCAAAATAAACAACGAGAGAAATAGCAAGTTGATAGGAAAATAATATGATGGAAGATAGACCCGGGGGCCATAGGTTTCACTAGTGGCTTCTCTCAAGATAGCAAATTCTATGGTGGGTGAACAAATTGCTATCGAGCAATTGATAGAAAAGCGCATAGTTATGAGAATATCTAGGCATGATCATGTATATAGGCATCACGTCCGCGACAAGTAGACCGAAACAATTCTGCATCTACTACTATTACTCCACACATCGACCACCATCTAGTATGCATCTAGAGTATTAAGCTCATAAGAACAGAGTAACGCATTAGGCAAGATGACATGATGTAGAGGGATAAACTCAAGCAATATGATATAAACCCCATATTTTAATCCTCAATGGCAACAATACAATACGTGCCTTGCTGCCCTTGTTGTCACTGGGAAAGGACACCGCAAGATTGAACCCAAAGCTAAGCACTTCTCCCATTGCAAGAAATATCAATCTAGTAGGCCAAACCAAACTGATAATTCGAAGAGACTTGCAAAGATATTAAATCATGCATAAAAGAATTCAGAGAAGAATCAAATATTTTTCATAGATAATCTTGATCATAAACCCACAATTCACTGGATCTCGACAAACACACCGCAAAAAGAATTACATCAAATAGATCTCCAAGAGAATCGACGAGAACTTTGTATTGAGATCCAAAGAGAGAGAAGAAGCCATCTAGCTAATAACTATGGACCCGAAGGTCTGCGGTAAACTACTCACACATCATCAGAGAAGCTATGGTGTTGATGTAGAAGCCCTCCGTGATCGATTTCCCCTCTGACGGAGCGTCGAAAAAGGCCCCAAGATGGGATCTCACGGGTACAGAAGGTTGTGGCGGTGGAAATAGGGTTTCGTGGCGCTCTTGGATGTTTTCGGGGTATATGAGTATATATAGGCGAAAGAAGTAGGTCGGCGGAGCCATGAGGGGCCCACGAGGGTGGGGGCGTGCCTACCCCCTAGGCGCGCCCTCCTACCTCGTGTCCGCCTCGTTTCTTCCTTGACGTCCACTCCAAGTCTCCTAGATTGCATTTTTTCCAAAAATAACTCTCCCGACAATTTCATTCCGTTTGATATTCCTTTTCTGCAAAACACTGAAATAGGCAAAAAAATAGCAATGTGCATTGGGCCTTTGGTTAGTAGGTTAGTCCAAAAAATAATATAAAAAGGTATATTAAAGACCATTAAACATCCAAAACAGATAATATAATAGCATGGAACAATCAAAACTTATAGATACATTGGAGACGTATTAGAGATACTTTGATTGCAGATAAAACTTGTATGCAAACGAAAAAGGACCGGAGGGAGTACATGTGAAACTGCTGCAAACAAGGTGATCACCCTGGGAATAATGCTAGTACGTTTTGTTTTGCATGTTCATCCAATGCCAGTGATATAAGAATTCAAACTAATCAAACTAAATTTATTCATGCACGGTCGGATTTCATATAAACATGTCGGATTTCATTATATTTCATACATTCTTCAACTAAAAAGGGGTGCGCTGGAGGTATAATTAATTAACCAAAGCTACCCACCTGTGTCCGGCTGAGCCGAACAAAAGCTTCCTCTCTAGCAGACCGAGCTTCAGTGACTTAACTGGATGTCCAGTTGCGTAACTGACATGTGGCCCAGATGATTGTTGGGCCCACGTGTCAGTGAGCCAACTACACTAGTAGTTAAGTAGAAGCAGCGTCCTTCTCCAACATAGCTCTCCGACTCCACGTCGCCACCAAGAAGCTAATCGGTCGTCAATGGTCAACCCACCTAGCTTGGCTTCAACCGGAGGGTAGCAGCGGTGGCCTTACTTGGAACCGAGTGGTGGTGACCTACCGTGTTCTACTCTTCCTCGTTTCTTGTGTGGCGCGGCCTCGTTGGCAGCGGGGCGGGGCCTCGACGGAGCCGGTGATGTCCTCTGTCTCGTTGCTGGCGAGGTGGCGCCTCGGCGGAGCGGGGGAAAACCTCCCCCTTGTTGCCGGCATGGTGGGGCCTCGGTTGAGCTGGTGATGTCCTCTGCCTCGTTGTTGGCGGGGCGGGGCCTCGGCAGAGTAGGGCCTCCGCCTCGGTGCCGGCGGAGCGGGGCCTCCGTGGAGCCGGCGGTGTCCTCTGCGTCATTGTTGGCACCGCGGGGCCTCGGTGGAGCAGGGCCTCGTCGACGCCAGCGGAGCGGGGAATCGTCGGAGCTTTCATTATCCTCTGCCTCGTCCATGGTCTCGCCAAACAGCGCCTCGCCCGCTTCATCGCCCTCTTTGTAGGCGGCCACAGCCTCCGGAACCCCCATGCAGCATGCATGCAATCGAGGCGGCCCTCTCGGGCGGAGCGGTACGAGTCGATCAACGCCTCCTGCTCCACCCGCTCCGCAGTGATCTGCTCCTATGCCTGCAGGTCTCCTGGAGGAGATGGTGGTTGTAGGCGGCGTCGGCCTGTGCCTACCGGAACTGCTCCTCACGCTCCTGCCTCACCGTGTCCACGTATTGGGCACGGGCCTCACCGATGGTCATGGTGCAATGCACCAGCGAGGATGGCGCGGATGAGGGGGTTGGCACCAGATCGTCGACTAGCATGTTCTCCTTTGGGACGTCGTCATCCTTCGGCTGCCTGCCGGCCAGGCAGTCGGCAGCAATGGCTGCTATCTCTTTGTGGTCCATCGTCCGCCCGTCCCGAAGAGAGCTGGAGCGCGAGGAAGCCATGGTGGGCAGTAGTGGTGTGGATAGGAGAAAGGGAACGGAGGCGGATGACTGCGGCTATGGCCGACGCAATGGTTTATATAGCAATGGTGGGCGATGGAGGGACGGATGTGTGGCGCCAGAGTAGCCGCCTCGGCAACCGCATATCATTAATGTGGGCGGCAGGCGAATGGACGACACTTGTGTCGTTTGAAGGCGGAGCAATCGCCTGCACCGGGAAGTGGGGAGGGCGGCGCTGACCGTTTCGGGCAGAAAGCACGCACGGGCGAGGGAGGCGGTCTGAGTGGGACAGGGTAGTCAGACTCGTGCTTGGCAGCGGGTCGGTCCAGCTGCCGGACATGCTGGCTCGCCAGCGAGCTCGCCGAGCTGAGCGACGACAATCAAGCGATGGACGTAGCTTCTGACCAGGAGCCGGCGCCACTGTCTAAGCCGGTTCATGCCGTGTTCACCATAGAGCAGGTGCGGCCGCACTTCGACGCCCTAATGGCGGAAGAGCTACAAGCACAGGAGGACCTGTGCTGCAACCTCCGTCTTGTCAACGAGCACCGGTGAACAAGCAAACGACAATGCCGTCACGGACATGTGGCCCTATGATCCTGGCTTCCCGATTGAGCAGCGGGCGCTGTATCAGACCAACCGTAGGGCCCGCGAGGCCCTCTCCATCGTCCTTCAAGTTGTTGTGCTCGCCATGGCGCCGCCGTCTCGCGTTGTCAACATGGTCAACAGACATGAGGAATGAGAAGATGACTTTACTTGGAGAGGATGACAGCGGGGACCCACCAGGGCCATAGCCGCATGCACGCAAGTGCCTCCTTATTATATACTACAACTGTAATTTTTTTTGCTTCCTCCTGGTTTCCTGACATCACGGTCCCACACCATTGTCAACCTATGTAGTCAAAAAACGAGAGAATTGCGCAAGGAGCGGCCGACAGCTGGGACCAAGCAGCTCGAGCAGTATTTGTGTTTTTGAGGTGTGATCACTTCAGAGTTTTTCTTGAGCGATGTTTTCGTTTTTTTAGAAAAGAGCGATGTTTTCGTTGTTGTTCAGAGGAGAGCAGGGTATTAACTGGGTGGGCTGTGGCCCGTCTAGCCCAGGCCAGATATCCATCCCAAATATTAATTTTTTTCAAGCTGAAAATGGCTAGCCGAGCTATACTTTTTTTGGGAATACCCAGGCAAGGTCAACTTGTTATTCTCCATCCCACTAGGCTGCAAATCTTTCCTAGGAGGAATGCATTAGGCTTAACAAGAAAATGAGCTTTAAGAAATAATAAATGGGATGTAATTATAAAAACTGGGCTGTAACTAAAAAAATGCACCAAACACATAATTAGTTTATAAAACATTATTTTTGGATTTTGAAAATTTTAATTTCATTAATTGTTGCGCGTGCAATGTTTCGTTGGATTTTTAAGCAAGACAAATTTATATTGAAATTGTATTTAATCTAACTAGAAATTTCGAGATAAAAATATTGAGGATCCCATCAAAATGTGGGAAATTTTATTGAATTCTGTTTTCAACTGTTGGTTGACATTATTAATTGTTGTCCTAGCTAGAAAATGGGTTGTACTTTTAATAAAATGTAAATGGGATGTAGTAAATTCCATTATAATTCAAAAATGGGTTGTACATTCTTACAAATCTCAAATGGGCTATAAGTTCTCTGCCACACACTTGTAGGCCTACTAAGTTGTTGCGTCCCCTAAAAAAATAAGTAGACGTGTATGCAGGGCTTTATCAACTTATCGACAACACACAGTTCTAGCAACAGTGGCCGTTGGATGTCCATCCAACGGATGTCGTGCTTCTTCTTCAATCTCGGATATTCTAGCTTCGCCCGCCCAAAAAATAATTCCTCCCCGTGACATCTGGGGCGCACCATTTCAGAGGCTGACCTATGGGCCTACTAAGTTGACGCGTACCAAGAGCTTTGTCAACTTAGTTAATATAAACGATTCTAGCTGAAGTAACCGTACGATGTCCATCCAATGGCCGCCGTGCTTCTTCAACCTCTGGTCTTCTTGCTCCAACCGCCCAAAGCAGCGTCAGTCATGCCGCCAGCTCCTGCCTCCTGTGGTCGGCTGTGCTGTCGCGGAGGCCTCACAGCCCCCTACTACTCCCACCGCTGGCCAGGCCCTGCAGCGACGGCAACCACATATCGCAACCAAACCAGTGAACCATCGTACTCCTCTCCGCGTGGGCATCCACTACTGCATCTTCCCCGGCTCTGCGTCGTTCCCTTCCTAGGCCTCGCCGCCATCCACCGCCTTGGTGCTCTCGGTGCGGCATGGTCAATGAACTACTTCCATCGGAAGAGTACTATACGTGGAGAGGCTGACAGCTGCATCCACGGCCGTAGCAAGGAAGTGCCTCCTTATTACACGGGAAATAATGATTCCTCCACCTGACAGCAGGGACCCACTAGACGGGCCACCGTATTTCACGAAAAAAACATTTCCCCCTAACTACTAGGACCCACTAGCTAAATCTTTGCACGCAAGGAAGTGCCTGACAGTCGGGACCCACCCAGTCGAAGCGTACGTAGCGTTGTCATTCTGGTCGCGAACATGTACGTACATACTATCGGTCTGTCTGCAGGCTGCAGTGATGAACCGTGGCCGTGTAAGTAAGGGCACGTGTCGTAGTAGAGGTGCACACGTAGCATGTACACGTAAGTACAGCGGCCAGGGTGCAAGAAAGTAAATACGTCCACGTACGTACATACGGGTGGGGTCTCGAATGCCTACTCGCGCATATGTATGGCCAGGGCTCGTGTACATGGTTGTGGCTGGGTCGGAACGGAGAAACTGCGTCGTCGTCTTGTTCATGGGGAGGCAACGGAATGCGCCGTGTTCACCGGGAGGCAACAGAACGCGTGTTGTTCATGGAGAGCCGACCGGCTTGGACGGAACATCCGATGGAAATGAGGCCTGGCGTACCACAGAACAGAGTAAACGGCCTTGTGTTCAACTAGCCATGATCAAAATGGGATCCTGTTCATCGAGAGGGGTCTGGCGTACCACAAAACGGAGGAAACGGACCTCCTACGGTCAAAACGGGGTCATGTTGATCGGGAGGGGTGTGGCGTACCACAAAATGGAGGAAACAGACTTGTGTTGGAGCCTACGGTCGAAACGGGGGTCCTGTTCATTGGGAGGGGTGTGGCGTACCGCAAAACAGGACTTCACGCACTACAAAGAAAAGACACATCCGTGACATTTTGGGCCGAACGATCTTTTTCCTGTCATACTTATGACACTTCTATGACGATAATTGTGACAAAACCCGGTATCATCATAGATGTGGTGGGGTGCTACTTGTATGACAAAAAATCATAACAGAAAATGCGCTTTTCATCCTGGGCGGACCGGGGACGCAGCTGCATGACATTCTTTGGGCCGTCCATGACGGAGAAAACCATGGTAGAAGCGACGGCGAGGAAAATATCGGGGGAGTTCCCGATTACGGTGGGTGGTAGGGGGCCGAGCGATGTGCGTTTCTCTCGTACATACACGTGTGTGTGCGAGGTGTTGCGCTCTAACTGAACCCGAGCGATTGCGCTGTAGGCTACGTGTTATTGAACCCGAGCGATCGCTCGATCCCTTGCTGTTAAGTGAAACCGAGTGATTCTTTGGATGCTGCTGCTAACTGAAGTCGATCGATGCTGCCTCTTGATGAACATCGAGCGTTGTTGGGGGGTTTGGATAAACAGTTCCCGGTGGGGGTTGGATGAACAGGACCCCGTGGTAGTAGAGGTTGTTGCCGCTGGATGAACAGTACCCCGATCGATCGAGCTGGTGGATGAACAGGACCCCGTGGAGGGCTGGATGAATAGGACCCCGTGGAGGGCTAGTTGAACAGTAGCTGGTGGAGGGCTGGTTGAACAGTAGCTGGTGGAGGGCTGGATGAACAGTAGCCCGCGGAGGGGTGGTTGAATAGGACCCCCGTGGAGAGGCCTGGTTGACAGTAGCCGGTGGAGGAGCGCGCGGTGGAGGCTGGATGAACAGGAGCCCGTGGATGAACAGTCGCAGGTGGAGGCTGCTACCTCTTGAGCTTGCGTTGGATTTCCCTGAAGAGGAAGGGATGATGTAGCAGAGTAGCATAAGTATTTCCCTCAGTTTTTGAGAACCAAGGTATCAATCCAGTAGGAGGCCATGCTCAAGTCCCTCGTACCTGCACAAAACGATAGCTACTCGCAACCAACGCGATTAGGGGTTGTCAATCCCTTCACTGTCACTTACAAGAGTGAGATCTGATAGATATAATAATTTTGGTATTTTTGGTATAGAGATGCAAAGTGAAAAGTAAAAGGCAAAGTAAAAAAGCAAAACAAGATTCAAGTGATGGAGATTGATATGATGAGAATAGACCCGGGGGCCATAGGTTTCACTAGTGGCTTCTCTCAAGAGCATAAGTATTCTATGGTGGGTGAACAAATTACTATTGAGCAATTGATAGAATTGAGCATAGTTATGAGAATATCTAGGTATGATCATGTATATAGGCATCACGTCCGTGACAAGTAGACCAAAACGATTCTGCATCTACTACTATTACTCCACTCATCGACCGCTATCCAGCATGCATCTTGAGTATTAAGTTAAAAACAGAGTAACGCCTTAAGCAAGATGACATGATGTAGAGAGATAAATTCATGCAATATGAAATAAACCCCATCTTGTTATCCTCGATGGCAACGATACAATACGTGCCTTGCTGCCCCTTCTGTCACTTGGTAAGGACACCGCAAGATCGAACCCAAAGCTAAGCACTTCTAACATGGCAAGAACTACCAATCTAGTTGGCCAAACCAAACGGATAATTCGAAGAGACTTGCAAAGATAACCAATCATACATGAAAGAATTCAGAGAAGATTCAAATATTATTCATATATAGACTTGATCATAAACCCACAATTCATCGATCTCAACAAACACACCACAAAAAGAAGATTACATCGAATAGATCTCCACAAGAGAGGGGGAGAACTTTGTATTGAGATCCAAAAAGAGAGAAGAAGCCATCTAGCTACTAACTATGGACCCGAAGGTCTGAGGTAAACTACTCACACTTCATCGGAGAGGCTATGATGATGTAGAAGCCCTCCGTGATGACGGCCCTCTCCGGCGGAGCTCCGGAACAGGCCCCAAGATGGGATCTCGTGGATACAGAGAGTTGCGGCGGTGGAATTAGGTTTTTGGCTCCTCCTCTGATCGTTTGGGGGTACGTAGGTATATAAAGGAGGAAGGAGTACGTCGGTGGAACACCGAGGGGCCCACAAGGCAGGGGGCACCCTAGGGGGGCGCCTCCCACCCTTGTGACCGCCTCTTTGATGCCTTGGCGTAGGGTCCAAGTCTCCTGGATCACGTTCGGTGAGAAAATCACGTTCCCGAAGGTTTTATTCCGTTTGGACTCCATTTGATATTCTGTTTCTCCGAAATACTGAAATAGGCAAAAAACAACAATTCTGGGCTGGGCCTCCAGTTAATAGTTAGTCCGAAAAATAATATAAAAGTGGAAAATAAAGCCCAATATAGTCCAAAACAGTAGATAATATAGCATGGAGCAATCAAAAATTATATATACGTTGGAGACGTATCAGGCATCCCCAAGCTTAATTCTTGCTCGTCCTCGAGTAGGTAAATGATAAAAAGAAATTTTTTGATGCGGAGTGCTACATGGCATAATTTCAATGCAAATCTTCTTAATTGTGATATAAATATTCAGATTCGAAAGATTCAAGACAAAAGTTTATATTGACATAAAAATAATAATACTTCAAGCATACTAACAAAGCAATTATGTCTTCTCAAAATAACATGGCCAAAGAAAGTTATCCCTACAAAATCATATAGTTTGGCTATGCTATATCTTCACCACACAAAGTATTTAAATCATGCACAACCCCGATGACAAGCCAAGCAATTGTTTCATACTCTAACTTTTTCATAATTTTTTCAATCTTCACGCAATACATGAGCGTGAGCCATGGATATAGCACTATAAGTGTAATAGAATGGTGGTTGTGGAGAAGACAAAAAGGAGAAGATAGTCTCACATCAACTAGGCTTATCAACGGGCTATGGAGATGCCCATCAATAGATATCAATATGAGTGAGTATGGATTGCCATGCAACGGATGCACTAGAGCTATAAGTATATGAAAGCTCATCAAAAGAAACTAAGTGGGTGTGCATCCAACTTGCTTGCTCACGAAGACCTAGGGCATTTTGAGGAAGCCCATCATTAGAATATACAAGCCAAGTTCTATAATGTAAAATTCCCACTAGTATATGAAAGTGATAACATGAGAGACTCTCTACTATGAATATCATGGTGCTACTTTGTAGCACAAGTGTGGGAAAGGATAGTAACATTGTCCCTTCTCTCTTTTTCTCTCAATTTTTTTATTTGGGCCTTTTCTCTTTTTTTATGGCCTCTTTTTTTTGGGCTTCTTTGGCCTCTTTTATTTATTTTTCATCCGGAGTCTCATCCCGACTTGTGGGGGAATCATAGTCTCCATCATCCTTTCCTCGCTGGGACAATGCTCTAATAATGATGATCATCACACTTTTATTTTTCTTACAACTCAACAATTACAACTCGATACTTAGAACAAAATATGACTCTATATGAATGCCTCCGGCGGTGTACCGGGATATGCAATATGACAATGATGGAGTGTGTCATAATAAACGGAATGGTGGAAAGTTGCATGGCAATATATCTCGGAATGGCTATGTAAATGCCATAATAGGTAGGTATGGTGGCTGTTTTGAGTAAAGTATATGGTGGGTGTATTATACCGGCGAAAGGTGCGCGGTATTAGAGGGCTAGCAAAGGTGGAAGGGTGAGAGTGCGTATAATCCATGGACTCAACATTAGTCATAAAGAACTCATATACTTATTGCAAAAATTTAGAAGTTATCAAAGCAAAGTATTACGCGCATGCTCCTAGGGGGATATATTGGTAGGAAAAGACCATCGCTCATCCCCGACCGCCACTCATAAGGAAGACAATCAATAAATAAATCATGCTCCGACTTCATCACATAACGGTTCACCATACATGCATGCTACGGGAATCACAAACTTTAACACAAGTATTCTTTAAATTCACAACTACTCAACTAGCATGACTCTAATATTATCACCTCCATATCTCAAAACAATTATCAAGTATCAAACTTTTCTTTGTACTCAACACACTCAAAAGAAAGTTTCACAAATCTTGAATACCAAGCATATTATTATTAAGCAAATTACCATGCTATTAAGAGACTCTCAAAATAATTTAAGTGAAGCATGAGAGATCAATAGTTTCTTTAAAACAAATCCACTACCGTGCTATGAAATATCTAAGTGAAGCACATAGAGCAAAATTATAACGCTCAAAAGATATAAGTGAAGCACATAGAGCAAAACTACATAGCTCAAAAGATATAAGTGAAGCACATAGAGTATTCTATCAAATTTTAATTCATGTATGGCTCTCTCAAAAGGTGTGTACAGCAAGGATGATTGTGGTATGCTAAAACACAAAGACAAAAATAATACAAGACGCTCCAAGTAAAACACATATCATGTTGGTGAATAAAAATATAGCTCCAAGTAAATTACCGATGGAAGTGGACGAAAGAGGGGATGCCTTCCGGGGCATCCCTAAGCTTTGACATTTTGGTGTCCTTGTATTATATTGGGGGTTCCATGGGCATCCCCAAGATTATGCTCTTGCCACTCCTTGTTCCATAATCCATCACAAGAATTCACCCAAAACTTGAAAACTTCACAACACAAAACTTAAAGTAGAAAACTCGCGAGCTCTGTTAGCGAAAGAAAACAAAAGACCACTTCAAGGTACTGTAATGAACTCATTATTTATTTATATTGGTGTTAAACCTACTGTATTCCAACTTCTCTATGGATTATAAACTATTTTACTAACCATAGATTCATCAAAATAAGCAAACAACACACGAAAAACAGAATCTGTCAAAAGCAGAACAGTCTGTAGTAATCTGTAGCTAGCGCAATATATGGAACCCCAAAAATTCTAAAATAAATTTCTGGACATGGGTAATTTATCTATTAATCATATTCAAAAAGAATTAACTAAATAGCACTCTCCAACTAAAAATGAGAGCAGTTCTCGTGAGCGCTAAATTTTCTGTTTTTTACAGCAAGTTCAACAAGACTTTCCCCAAGTCTTCCCAACGGTTCTACTTGGCAAAAATACTAATTATACACAAAAAACGAAAGCAAAACAGAGGGTAAATAATTTATTTATTACTAAACAGGAGAAAAAAGCAAGGAATAAAAATAAAATCGGGTTGCCTCCCAACAAGCGCTATCGTTTAACACCCCTAGCTAGGCATAAAAGCGAGGATAGATCTAGGTATTGCCATCTTTGGTGGGCAATCCATAAGTGGCTCTCATGATAGTTTGATATGGCAACTTTATTTTCTTTCTTGGAAATTGTTCCATGCCATTTTTTAATGGAAATTGAAATCTAATATTCCCTTCCTTCATATCAATAATCGCACCAACCGTTATAAGGAAAAGTCTACCAAGAATAATAGGGCAAGAAGGATTGCAATCTATATCAAGAACAATGAAATCTACGGGCACATAATTTCTATTTGCAACAATAATAACATCATTAATCCTTCCCATAGGTTTCTTAATAGTAGAATCCACAAGATGCAAGTTTAGAGAGCAATCATCAAAATTGCGGAAATCTAGCAAATCACACAAAGTTTTGGGGATAGTGGAGACACTAGCACCCAAATCACACAAAGCATAAAACTCATGATCTTTAATTTTAATTTTAATAGTTGGTTCCCACTCATCATAGAGTTTTCTAGGGATAGAAACTTTCAACTCAAGTTTTTCTTCATAAGATTGCATCAAGGCATCAACAATATGTTCGGTAAAGGCTTTCTTTTGACTATAAGCATGTGGAGAATTTAGCACGGATTGCAACAAGGAAATACAATTAATTAAAGAGCAACTTCCATAATTAAATTCCTTGAAATGCAATATAGTGGGTTTAGCAACATCTAGATTTTTATTCCTTTCAATCCCACTTTCATCAATTGTAGCGACCAGACCTCAAACAGTCTGATCTCTCTGCTCCGGTGTCATCCCTGGATCAGTAATGCTGACACCACACAGTACTCAGAGGATTTATAACAGAGTAGCAATCACACACTTATTACATCGAGTGTCTCAAAAGAGAACTTATTACAATAAATATGGCTTAAGGCCATCTAAATACGATAACAGCGGAAGGCTTGGAAGATAAGTGAGTCCATCAACTCCAACGGCATCACTAAGTATAGAACCACGACCTAAAAACTCCTTAATCGTCGTCTGAAAAGTCTGCAACATTAACGTTGCAGCCCGAAACGGGTCAGCACATGGAATATGCTGGCAATGTAACACATAGAGAGTAATGGAATGAAACAACTATACTATATGCATATTTGGCTGGTGGAAAGCTCTATGGTTACAGTTTTGCATAAAGCCAATTTTTCCCTACTTCAAAGGAATAAAATTTATTTATCTATCATGGTAGTTGTTAAACATTGAGAATGGTTGACAGCATTCTCAATCCCAATTAAGCATCATCATTAAACAAAACCCAACAAAATTAATTTAGAGTAACATGTTGAGATTCACATGAAAATCCAGGTACTAGATACTCAAGATGTCCATAACCGGGGACACGGCGAATCATGATTAGTTTATTACACTCTGCAGAGGTTTGCGCACTTTTCCCCACAAGACTCGATCGCCTCCATTTGGTTTCTCGCACTACAAGGTGTTTGAGAAGACGGATGACCGAGACATAGTCTTTCAGAAGCGCTAGCACCTTACGATCGGGTAGACCGTACCACCTACATCCCCTACATCTGCTAGTCTACCACTATAAGAGTTCGCACGACTAAGTCAACTATGCTAGAGCCCATAATAGCTTGTGGCTGCACACGGAAGTTTCTAGCATGAATAATCTCATGATCCCTTTGAGCGTGGGTGGCGGTCCAAAAGAAAACAGGCAAGTCCTGGAATACCCAGGTGCCTCAATCCACCCAGATGTGTGTTTAAGTTGCCACCTTAGATAAACCATTAATTAACCAAACTCACATCTGTCATGGATATCACTCACTCAATCCACGTCTACTAGCATAGCATGGCATAATAAGCAAACGTAGAAGTAAGTCCCAAAGGTTTGATAATAAACAGGTAATAGGTACTACCTCAACTACTTCCCATCCCACAATTTAATTAGATCCTAATCATGCAATGTGTGAGGATTGATCTAATGCAATAAAACTGGGTAGAAGGAAAGGTATGATCAAAGTGTTACTTGCCTTGCTGATGATCCGGGAAACCTAGCGATTCAAAGTAACAAGCGGTGCACTCCGGTTATTCTATTGCAGACAAACAAACAAGCATACAATAAGTACTCATCTAATGCACGGGTAAAACTCAAATAAGAGATCTAACCCGAAGGTTCAACTTAAGAACTCCGGTTGGCAAAAAGAATCAAATTGAACGAAGCAACGAAAATAAAACGGCGAAAGAAAACAACTTTGTTCTACTAATCTGGATCTAGGGCAAATTTTATAGTAGCAAAATCTTGTTTAAGTTGGTTAAACGGATAGAGGGTTTCGAGACGAAACTCCGGGCGCTTGAATCGCCGGATTCCGATAAACGAGCGAAAAGTTATACTAAAATGAAAATCGGATCAGGAATCGCGATCAGAAAAATCGCGGATTTAATCCGAGAAAAAGAAAAACGACGAACATTCGCTAGAACGAACGTACGGACAAACGCTCGCTATTTAAATAAACCAGAAAAACCGATCTATTTAAAAAAATCGAATCTAAAAAAATGACAAAAAAATCGACGGAAAACCGATCGGTTTTCTAAAAAAACCGGGCACAGATTTCGAGGCGGCGGCGAACCTCGGCGAGTGTGCGGGCGGGGCGGCGCGTGGGTGGCGGCGGCGGGCGGTGAGCGGCGCGGCGGGGCGGCGGCGGGTTCGGGCGGCGGCGGCGGGGTCGGTCGGCTGGGGCGGCTCGGGGCTAGGGTTCCCCCGGGGCTGGGCCGGCTTATAAAGCCACCTCGGGCCGGAGTCCTAGCCGGACACGGCCCGTAGGTCGGTTCGTTTTTTATTAACGCGCAGAAGAAAAAATAAAAAGAAATACTAAACGGACTCCAAAAATTCCGAAATAAATTTTCACGGGCTTCTAAAATCAAGCCGCACGAGGTGAACATTTATTTGGGACCTAAATGAAATTTTAAAGAACACACATTTTTCCTAAATTCAAATAAAACACCGAAAAACTCCGAAATAAAATCTTATTTGATTTTATTATTTGATCCTCAATATTTCTTTATTTTGGGGAAGTCATTTTATTCCCTCTCTCATATTTTTGTAATAGAAATAATTGATGATAAAATAAATAAAATCAAATGATCCTATTCTCAAAATTTGAGAAAGCTCAAATATGAAAATAATGAAACCCCCAACTCTCTCGTTCCCAGGTGGGTCCTTGAGTTGCTTAGGATTTCTAGGATCAACCAAAATGCAAAAATAAAATATGATATGCATAGATGATCTAATGTATAACATTCCAAATTGAAAATTTGGGATGTTACAAACCTACCCCCCTTAAGATGAATCTCGCCCTCGAGATTCGGGTTGGCTAGAAAATAGGTGAGGGTGGTCCTTGAGCAAATCTTCCTCTCGTTCCCAGGTGGCTTCATCCTCCGTGTGGTGGCTCCACTGAACCTTGCAAAACTTGATAAACTTGCTGCGAGTAACTCGGCTGGCAAACTCGAGAATCTTAATTGGTTTCTCCTCATAGGTCAAATTGTTATCCAACTGAATAGTTTCCAATGGCACTGTGTCTCTCAAAGGTATGTCAGCCATCTCCGCATGGCACTTCTTTAACTGAGAAACGTGGAACACATCGTGAACTCTTGACAATCCTTCGGACAATTCCAACTTGTAGGCCACTTCTCCCATACGCTCCAAAACTTGATATGGTCCTACAAATCATGGCGCTAACTTCCCTTTAACTCCAAAATGCTTTGTTCCCCAAAGTGGAGATACTCAAAGATAAGCTCTATCTCCGACTTCGTAAACTGTCTCCTTGCGTTTAGAATCTGCATAACTTTTCTGCCTGGACTGGGCTATCCTGAGCCTATCACGAATCAACTTCACCTTCTGTTCAGACTCTTTAATCAAGTCAGGACCAAACAACTGGCGGTCTCCAACTTCGTCCCATGACAACGGTGTCCTGCACCTCCTTCCGTACAAAGCTTCGAAAGGGGCCATCTTCAAACTGGTTTGGTAACTGTTGTTGTAAGAGAACTCTGCATATGGAAAATTGTCGTCCCAACTAGATCCATAATCTAGCGCACAAGCTCTCAGCATATCCTCCAAAATCTGATTGACTCTCTCGGTCTATCCATCTGTCTGTGGATGAAAAGTTGTACTGAATTCTAGCCTGGTTCCCAAGGTTTCGTGCAACTGCTTCCAGAACTTTGAGGTAAACTGGGTTCCTCTATCTGATACGATACTCCTTGGAACTCCATGCAAACATACGATCCTGGTCATGTATATCTTTGCCAACTTAGCACTGTTTTAAGTGGTCTTTACCGGGATGAAATGAGCTACTTTCGTCAATCGATCAACTACAACCCAAATTGAGTCATAGCCTGAACCAGTCCTGGGTAATCCCGTGATAAAATCCATGCCTAGCTTATCCCACTTCCATTCGGGTATCGGCAATGGTTGTAACAATCCTGCTGGCTTCTGATGCTCTACCTTTACTCTCTGGCATACATCACAAACTGCTACGTACTCCGCAATATCCTTCTTCATTCCGGTCCACCAGAAAATATCCTTCAAATCCAAATACATCTTGGTATTTCCTGGGCGAATTGAATATGGTGAATCGTGTGCCTCTTGCAAAATCAACTTCCTGATCTCTGGGTCATTGGGCACGTAAACACGGTCTTCAAACCATAGGGTGTCGTGCTCATCCTCACGAAATCCTTTAGCTTTTCCTTTACTAAGTTTCTCCTTTATAGCGGCAATCTCTTTGTCAGTCCTTTGAGCTTCTCTGATTCTATCCATCAAAGTTGACTGAATCTCCAATGCGGCTACATAGCCTCTCGGAACTATTTCCAAACATAGTTCACAAAGATTTTCTGCTAACTCCTTGGGTATTTCTCCCGTCATTAACGTATTGAGATGGCTCTTACGGCTTAAGGCGTCAGCTACTACATTAGCCTTTCCGGGATGGTAATGCAATTTCATATCATAATCCTTGATGAGCTCCAACCATCTCCTTTGCCTGAGATTCAACTCCTTCTGTGTGAAAATGTACTTCAAACTCTTATGATCCGTGTACACCTCACAATGGTTTCCAATGAGGAAATGCCTCCATGTTTTCAAAGCATGCACTACGGCTGCTAACTCCAAATCATGCGTGGCATAATTCAACTCATGAGGCTTCAGTTGTCTTGAGGCATATGAAACAACTCTCCCTTCCTGCATAAGCACTGCTCCAATTCCTCGACGTGAAGCGTCGCAATACACCTCATAATCTTTGGTCTGGTCTGGCAAAATCAACACTGGTGAGGTAACCAAATGTTTCTTCAACTCTTGGAAACTAGCCTCACATTCCTCCATCCATATGAACTTGGTATCTTTCTTTAACAACTCAGTCATAGGCTTCACAATCTTTGAGAAATTCTCAATAAATCTCTGGTAGTACCCTGCGAGTCCAAGAAAACTCCGGATCTCCCCAACGGTAGTTGGTGCTTCCCACTTGGTCATGTTATCAACTTTATTGGGATCAACTGCTATACCTTCTCCAGATATAACGTGTCCGAGGAATCCTACTTCCTTCAACCAAAACTCACATTTGCTGAACTTGGCATATAATTGATGTTCTCTGAGCTTTCCAAGTACCAAACGCAAATGTTCCTTATGTTCCTCTTCATTCTTTGAGTAAACCAGGATATCATCAATGAACACCATGACGAACTTATCCAGAATCTCCATAAACACTTTGTTCATCATGTTCATAAAATAGGCAGGTGCGTTAGTCAGACCAAATGACATAACGGTATACTCATACAGCCCATACCTGGTGGTAAAAGCTGTCTTCGAAATATCCTGTTCTCGAATCTTCAACTGGTGGTATCCTGATCGCAGATCGATCTTGTAAAATACCTTAGCTCCTTGCAATCGATCGAACAGATCATTGATCATCGGTAGTGGGTACTTGTTCTTGATCGTTACTTCATTCAATCCTCGATAATCAACAACCATCCTTAACGATCCATCCTTCTTCTCCACTAGAAGTACCGGCGATCCCCAAGGTGAAGAACTTGGGTGAATATATCCCTTATCCAGTAACTCCTTAATCTGCTTCTTAATTTCCACCAAATCCTTTGCTGGCATCCTATATGGTCTCTTTGATATTGGCCCTGTGCCTGGCAATAGCTCAATCAAAAACTCAATATCTCTATCCGGTGGCATGCCTAGCAACTCCTCTGGAAATACTTCAGGGAAATCCCTTACCACTGGTACTTCCTCCTACACAACTCCTGTTAGGCAATTTACTTGAGTCCTCTTTGGCACATGCCGGGATACATACTTGATCCTTCTCCCTTCTGGGGTGGTAAGCAAAATTGACTTACTAGCACATTAAATATTCTCTTCATACTTTGATAACCAATCCATCCCTAATATCACATCCAATCCTTGGGATTCCAATACTATTAGGTCTGAGGGAAAAACATAGTTACCAATCCTTAATGGTAACTGATCACACCATAGACTAGCCATATATTCTGCTCCAGGCGAGGTTACTAACATGGGTGACCTAAGGGCTTGGGTTGATAGGTTATACTTATCCACAAATCCCCTTGAGATGTATGAATGCGATGCACCAGTGTCAAAAAGAACGAGTGAAGTAAATGACTTAACCAAAACTTACCTATTACTGCATCAAGCTGAGCTTCAACCTCCTCCACGCTAATGTGGTTCACCTGTCCCCTGTTGAAAGGGTTCGGCTTCTTCCCAGAACTTCCATTGCCATTTTGGCCTTCAGGACATTCATTGGCATAGTGTCCGGTCTTCTGACACTTAAAGCAGGTGACTTGGCTCAGGTCCTTCTTGGCTGGGGTTGATGGGTTGGTGCAATTCTGGCTGTTGCTTCCTCCATTGCCATTACCATTCTTGGTGCCATTGTGATTGTGCGAGCTACCTCCTCCATGGGTATGCTGAAAATGTCCTCCCGGTCTAGGGGTAAAACGTGGCTTCTACTGAGCTCCTGAAGTGTACTTTCCTTGTCCATACTTCCTCTTGTGATTCTCAATTTGCTGCTGCTTCCCTTCAATCATAAGAGCACGATCTACCAACTCCTGGTAGTTGTTGAAGGTGGCTACCTCAACTGCATGCTCAACTCATCATTCAGTCCTTCCAGAAACTTCTCCTGCTTAGCTGCATCCGTAGCGACGTCATCTGGTGCATAACGTGCTAACTTACTAAAGTCCTCCACATACTGGCCAACTGTCCATCCTCCTTGGTGCAAGTTGCGAAACTCACGCTTCTTCATGGCCATAGCTCCTGCTGAAACATGGGCAGTACGAAAAGCCTGCTGAAACTGGTCCCATGTGACAGTGTCGACAGGGAAAGTGGCTGTGAAATTTTCCCACCATGATGCTGCGGGTCCTTCAAGCTGATGTGCGGCAAACTTCACCTTCTCCGCATCTGTGCATCCTGCTGTGGTCAACTCCCTAGCTGTCTTGCGGAGCCAATCATCTGCTACTATCGGCTCGGTGCTACTGGAAAACACCGACGGATTCAGCCTAAGAAAACGGGCTAAGTGGTCAACAGGTGGTGGTGGTGGTGGTGGGTTGTTGTTGTTGTTCCCCTGATTCTGATTCTGGACTAGCAACTGCATCAATGTGTTCTGCTGCTGGATCAACTGGGTGAGCTCCGGTGGAAAGGCAAATCCGGGGTCACGTCTCGGAGGCATCTGAGGGATTTAGAAAAGATGAGATGTAAGAATAGAGGGGGTCTAAAGAGAAAACACTACCCATATGCACATGAGGCAAAAACAAACAATTCACTTCATTCAATCAAACAAGGGCATACAATCAATCTAACTATCGCAAAAGTGCTCGGACTACTGTATTTACGTGGTGGACTACTACTGCTGGTGAGGTGGTCTACTAGAAATATTCTTCGGTTGCAGACTCCATGATATCTGCTCCGGCTTCATCAACATAGTCATCATCGCTGTCATCTGGGTCCGAGTCGGTGTTGTCGATGATGATGTAGTCTTCCGGGCTAATCTCCTTGGGTTCTTCGTCTTCCTCCACTGGTGTAGGGCCTCCCATAAATATTCCAATCTTCTTGATCAGGTCGTCTTTCTTCTCCACCAATACTTCAATTTCCTCTTCATAATCTTCACGTGTAGCCTTGAGTTCTTCCTCCAGTTCCTTGATTCTAGTCTTAGCCTTCTTCCGATCTATCATGTCGGTGCACATCTGGTTCTCCTATCGTCGAATGTGCTGGTTTAACTCCTGGATAAAAGCTGCCATTGATCTATCCTTCCTGGTGCTGATCATCTCCCAGTGCTCATCTTGGCGCCCACAAATCTGGTAGATAGTATCCTTGAGATCCTTGCGGTAGACTTCTCCAATGCGTCCCATGGCGATGTGACCTGCCATGCTCTTTCCTAGACTCCAAGTTGGTGCATAAAAAGAAAACTCTATGGGCTCAGTGACTGGCATGAACGTCCTTCCTGGAACTTGAACTTGAATCATCCAGCGCTCTTCTTCAGGTAAAGTGGCATTGTAGGTTCCGATGAAGCTTGGTACTCCTATATTCAGGTATCTAGTGACTTCCTTCAAGTGACGTCCAAAGGGTGTATCTTCATCCGGTTGCGTGAACTTGTTCCTTGCATCCGCCATCCTAAAGAGTAGAAAAGATGAGAAGTCAGAAGAGAAGAGAGTGAAAAGTGATCTAGGTCTTTTAGCTTAGTGGTCGTGTCCTACAGTCAGCGTGTGCTCTGATACCATCTCTGTAGCGACCAGACCTCAAACAGTCTGATCTCTGTGCTCCGGTGTCATCCCTGGATCAGTAATGCTGACACCACGCAGTACTCGGAGGATTTATAACAGAGTAGCAATCACACACTTATTATATCGAGTGTCTCAAAAGAGAACTTATTACAATAAATATGGCTTAAGGCCATCTAAATACGATAACAGCGGAAGGCTTGGAAGATAAGTGAGTCCATCAACTCCAACGGCATCACTGAGTATAGAACCACGACCTAAAAACTCCTTAATCGTCATCTGAAAAGTCTGCAACATTAACGTTGTAGCCCGAAATGGGTCAGCACATGGAATATGCTGGCAATGTAACACATAGAGAGTAATGGAATGAAACATCTATACTATATGCATATTTGGCTGGTGGAAAGCTCCATGGTTACAGTTTTGCGTAAAGCCTATTTTTCCCTACTTCAAAGGAATAAAATTTATTTATCTATCATGGTAGTTGTTAAACATTGAGAATGGTTGACAACATTCTCAATCCCAATTAAGCATCATCATTAAACAAAACCCAACAAAACTAATTTAGAGTAACATGTTGAGATTCACATGAAAATCCAGGTACTAGATACTCAAGATGTCCATAACCGGGGACACGGCTAATCATGATTAGTTTATTACACTCTGCAGAGGTTTGCGCACTTTTCCCCACAAGACTCGATCGCCTCCGTTTGGTTTCTCGCACTACAAGGTGTTTGAGAAGACGGATGACCGAGACATAGTCTTTCAGAAGTGCTAGCACCTTACGCTCGGGTAGACCGTACCACCTACATCCCCTACATCTGCTAGTCTACCACTATAAGAGTTCGCACGACTTAGTCAACTATGCTAGAGCCCATAATAGCTTGTGGCTGCACACGGAAGTTTCTAGCATGAATAATCTCATGATCCCTTTGAGCCTGAGTGGCGGTCCAAAAGAAAACAGGCAAGTCCTGGAATACCCAGGTGCCTCAATCCACCCAGATGTGTGTTTAAGTTGCCACCTTAGATAAACCATTAATTAACCAAACTCACATCTGTCATGGGTATCACTCACCCAATCCACGTCTACTAGCATAGCATGGCATAATAAGCAAACGTAGAAGTAACTCCCAAAGGTTTGATAATAAACAGGTAATAGGTACTACCTCAACTACTTCCCATCCCACAATTTAATTAGATCCTAATCATGCAATGTGTGAGGATTGATCTAATGCAATAAAACTGGGTAGTAGGAAAGGTATGATCAAAGTGTTACTTGCCTTGCTGATGATCCGAGAAACCTAGCGATTCGAAGTAACAAGCGGCGCACTCCGGGTATTCTATCACAGAGAAACAAACAAGCGTACAATAAGTACTCATATAATGCACGGGTAAAACTCAAATAAGAGATCTAACCATAAGGTTCAACTTAAGAACTCCGGTTGGCAAAAAAATCAAATCGAACGAAGAAACGAAAATCAAACGGCGAAAGAAAACAACTTTGTTCTACTAATATGGATCTAGGGCAAATTTTATAGTAGCAAAATCTTGTTTAAGTTGGTTAAACGGATAGAGGGTTTAGAGAGAAACTCCGGGCGCTTGAATCGCCTGATTCCAATAAATGAGCGAAAAGTTATACTAAAATGAAAATCGGATCAGGAATCGCGATCAGAAAAATCGCGGATTTAATCCGAGAAAAAGAAAAACGACGAACGTTCGCTAGAACGAACAAATGGACGAACGCTCGCTATTTAAATAAACCGGAAAAACCGATATATTTAAGAAAACTAATCTAAAAAACCGACGGAAAACCGATCGGTTTTCTAAAAAAACTGGGCACAGATTTCGAGGCGGCGGCGAACCTCGGCGAGCGTGCGGGTGGGGCAGCGCATGGGCGACGGCGGCGGGCGGCGAGCGGCGTGGCGGGGCGGCGGCGGCGGCGGGGCAGGCGGTGGCGGCGGGGTCGTCGGCGGCGGAGTCGGGCGGCGGCGGCGGGGTCGGGCGGCTCGTGGCTAGGGTTCCCCCGGGGCTGGGCTGGCTGATAAAGCCACCTCGGGCCGGAGTCCTAGCCGGACACGGCCCGTAGGTCGGTTCATTTTTTATTAACGTGTAGAAGAAGAAAATAAAAAGAAATACTAAACAGACTCCAAAAATTCCGAAATAAATTTTCACGGGCTTCTAAAATCAAGCCGCAAAGGTGAACATTTATTTGGGACCTAAATGCAATTTTGAAAAACGCACATTTTTCCTAAATTCAAATAAAACATCGAAAAACTCCGAAATAAAATCTTATTTGATTTTATTATTTGATCCTCAATATTTCTTTATTTTGGGAAAGTCATGTTATTCCCTCTCTCATAGTTTTGTAATAGAAATAATTGATGATAAAATAAATAAAATCAAATGATCCTATTCTCAAAATTTGAGAAAACTCAAATATGAAAATAACGAAACCCCCAACTCTCTTTGTGGGTCCTTGAGTTGCTTAGGATTTCTAGGATCAACCAAAATGCAAAAATAAAATATGATATGCATAGATGATCTAATGTATAACATTCCAAATTGAAAATTTGGGATGTTACATCAATTTCATCATAAAGATCTAAATACTCCGAATTTTTAGAACGCCTTCTAGGTAAAGGAAGATCATATTCAGTTTCATCAAGATTCATATTGCAAAACAAAGATTTAATAGGAGACCCATCAATATCTTTTAGATCTTCATCTTGATTTTCATAGGAATTGGAAGAACACGCTTTAATAAAGGCATCTTTGGAAGCACGCATCCTAGCGGTTCTTTCCTTGCACTCATCAATGGAAATTCCCATGGCTTTGAGAGACTCATTGATATCATGCTTAGGAGGAATAGATCTAAGCTTTAAAGAATCAATCTGAAGAGAAATTCTATCAACGTTCCTAGCCAAATCATCAACTTTAAGCAATTTCTCTTCAAGCAAAGCATTAAAATTCTTTGTGAATTCATAAACTCTTTGACACTATTCTCAAATTCAGAGGGCATCTTATTATAATTTCCATAAGAGTTGTTGTAGGAATTCCCATAATTATTAGAAGGATTACTAGGATATGGCCTAGGATTAAAATTCCCTCTATAAGCATTGTTACCAAAATTATTCCTACCAACAAAATTCACATCCATAGATTCATTGTTATTCTCAATCAAAGTAGACAAAGGCATATCATTAGGATCAGAAGAAACACTCTTAGTAGCAAATAATTTCATAAGTTCATCCATCTTTACACTCAAAACATTGATTTCTTCTATCGCATGCACTTTTTTATTAGAAGTTCTTTCAGTATGCCATTGAGAATAATTAACCATAATATTATCTAGGAGTTTAGTAGCATCTCCTAAGGTGATTTCCATAAAAGTGCCTCCCGCGGCCGAATCTACAAGATTTCAAGAAGCAAAATTCAATCCGACGTAAATTTTTTGTATAATCATCCACAAATTCAAACCATGAGTAGGGCAATTACATATCATTAATTTCATTCTCTCCCAAGCTTGTGCAACATGTTCATGATGAAGTTGCTTAAAGTTCATAATATCGTTTCTAAGAGAGATGATCTTAGCGGGAGGGAAATACTTAGAGATAAAAGCATCTTTGCACTTGTTCCAAGAATCAATACTATTTTTAGGCAAAGACGAAAACCAAGCTTTAGCACGATCTCTAAGCAAAAAGGAAATAGCTTCAATTTAACGACATCATTATAGACATCTTTTTTCTTTTGCATATCACATAAATCAACGAAGCTATTCAGATGAGTAGCGGCATCTTCACTAGGAAGGCCGACGAATTGATCTTTCGTAACAAGATTCAACAAAGCAGTATTGATTTTACAAGATTCAGTATTGGCAAGAGGAGCAATCGGAGTGCTAAGGAAATCATTATTATTGGTATTGGTGAAGTCACACAATTTGGTAGTATCTTGAGCCATTGCGACAAACAAGCAATCCAACACACGAGAAAACAAAAGGCAAGCGGGCAAAAAGAAGAAAATAGAGAGGGAGGATAGAGAGAGAGAGGGCGAATAAAACGGCAAGGGTGAAGTGGGGGAGAGGAAAACGAGAGGCAAATGGCAAATAATGTAATGCGAGAGATAGGGATTGTGATGGGTACTTGGTATGTTGACTTTTTGCGTAGACTCCCCGGCAACGGCACCAGAAATTCTTCTTGCTACCTCTTGAGCTTGCGTTGGATTTCCCCGAAGAGGAAGGGATGATGCAGTAGAGTAGCATAAGTATTTCCCTTAGTTTTTGAGAACCAAGGTATCAATCCAGTAGGAGGCCATGCTCAAGTCCCTCGTACCTACACAAAACGATAGCTACTCGCAACCAACGCGATTAGGGGTTGTCAATCCCTTCACGGTCACTTACGAGAGTGAGATCTGATAGATATAATATTTTTGGTATTTTTGGTATAGAGATGCAAAGTGAAAAGTAAAAGGCAAAGTAAAAAAGCAAAACAAGATTAAAGTGATGGAGATTGATATGATGAGAATAGACCCGGGGGCCATAGGTTTCACTAGTGGCTTCTCTCAAGAGCATAAGTATTCTATGGTGGGTGAACAAATTACTGTTGAGCAATTGACAGAATTGAGCATAGTTATGAGAATATCTAGGTATGATCATGTATATAGGCATCACGTCCGTGACAAGTAGACCGAAATGATTCTGCATCTACTACTATTACTCCACTCATCGACCGCTATCCAGCATGCATCTAGAGTATTAAGTTAAAAACAGAGTAACGCCTTAAGCAAGATGACATGATGTAGAGATATAAATTCATGCGTTATGAAATAAACCCCATCTTGTTATCCTCGATGGAAACGGTACAATACGTGCCTTGCTGCCCCTTGTGTCACTGGAAAGGACACCGCAAGATCGAACCCAAAGCTAAGCACTTCTCCCGTGGCAAGAACTACCAATCTAGTTGGCCAAACCAAACGGATAATTCGAAGAGACTTGCAAAGATAACCAATCATACATAAAAGAATTCAGAGAAGATTCAAATGTTATTCATAGATAGACTTGATCATAAACCCACAATTCATCGATCTCAACAAACACACCGCAAAAAGAAGATTACATCGAATAGATCT
This sequence comes from Triticum dicoccoides, assembly GCF_002162155.2. NCBI lineage: Eukaryota > Viridiplantae > Streptophyta > Magnoliopsida > Poales > Poaceae > Triticum > Triticum dicoccoides. The sequence continues at coordinate 84,892,847 of NC_041380.1, forward strand.
CCACAAGAGAGGGGGAGAACTTTGTATTGAGATCCAAAAAGAGAGAAGAAGCCATCTAGCTACTAACTATGGACCCGAAGGTCTAAGGTAAACTACTCACACTTCATCGGAGAGGCTATGATGATGTAGAAGCCCTCCGTGATGACGGCCCTCTCCGGCGGAGCTCCGGAACAGGCCCCAAGATGGGATCTCATGGATACAGAAAGTTGCGGCGGTGGAATTAGGTTTTTGGCTCCTCCTCTGATAGTTTGGGGGTACGTAGGTATATATAGGAGGAAGGAGTACGTCGGTGGAACACCGAGGGGCCCATGAGGAAGGGGGCCACGCCCTGGGGGGGCGCTGCCCACCCTCGTGACCGCCTCTCTAATGCCTTGGCATAGGGTCCAAGTCTCCTGGATCACGTTCGGTGAGAAAATCACGTTCCCGAAGGTTTTATTCCGTTTGGACTCCGTTTGATATCCTGTTTCTCTGAAATACTGAAATAGGCAAAAAACAGCAATTCTGGGCTGGGCCTCCGGTTAATAGGTTAGTCCCAAAAATAATATAAAAGTGGAAAATAAAGCCCAATATAGTCCAAAACATTAGATAATATAGCATGGAGCAATCAAAAATTATAGATACGTTGGAGACGTATCAGAGGCTGGAGGAGGTCGACGGTGGATGAACAGTAGCCCGTGGAGGTAGTCGACGGTGAAGATGAACAGTATCTCGTGGAGTCCCGTTTTGCGATATGCCACACCCCTCCCGATGAACAGGACCCCGTTTCGACCGTAGGAGGCCCGTTTCCTCCATTCTGCGGTACGCCAGACCCCTCCCGATGAACAGGATCCCGTTTCCATCATGGCCGGCCGAACACAAGGTCGTTTCCTCCGTTCTGCGGTGCGCCAGGCCTCGTTTCCATCACCTGTTCCGTCCAAGCTGGTTGGCTCCCGATGAACAGCACGCGTTCCGTTACCTCCCGATGAACACGACGCATTCCGTTGCCTCCCCATGAACATTAAGACGATGTAGTTTCCCCGTTCCGACCCAGCCATAGCCATGTACACGAGCCCTGGCTGTACGTATGCGCGAGTAGGCATTTGAGACCCCGCCCGTATGTACATACGTGGCCGTATTTACTTTCTTGCACCCTGGCCGTTGTACGTATGTGTACATGCTACGTGCGCACCTCTACTACCACACGTGCGCGCCTCTACTACGACATGTGCCCTTCCTTGCAAGGCCATGGTTCATTGCTGCAGCCAGCAAACAGACGGATCGTATGTACGTACACGTTCGCAACCAGAATGACAATGCTACGTACGCTTCTACTAGGTGGGTCCCGACTGTCAGACACTTCCTTTCGTGCGAAGATGTAGCTGGTGGGTCCCAACAGTCAGGGGAGAAAACATTATTTTTCAGGGTAAAAAGGATGCAGTTGCATGCATGCGTCCATGGGCATGGTGCATCCCCAGTGTTAGCCTCTCACGTACAGTCATCTTCCGATGACTCTCGGTTTTTGACCACGTTGACCGCACCATGCCGAGCACACCAAGGCCGGTGGACGATGGCGAGGCCCTAGACTGGAAGACCCGGAGATGGGGAAGACGCGGCAGTGGAGTCGCAGATGGAGAGGAGTGGGAAACTTGAATGGTTCGGGTGCGGAAGCACTGCCGCGGTGCCGCCCACGGGAGACAGGAGCAAGAACAAAGGTTGAAGAAGGAGCACGGCTGTTGGATAAACATCCAATGGTCCAGCTGCTAGAATCATTTGTTGATTAAGTTGGCAAAGCCCTGCGTACACGTCCGCTTAGTAGGCCCACAAGTCAGCCACCACATCTGATGGGTCCCAGCTGTCAACGAGAGGAATAATTTTTTTTGCATAACAAGGAGGCACTTCATTCCGTGCGAAGATACAGCCGGTGGGTCCCAGCTGTCAGAGGGAGGAAACATTTTTCATCTTAATGAGGAACTTTCCTTGCGTGCGACCATGGACCTCGTGGGTTCCAGCCGTCAGGCTCTCCACGTACAGTCCTCTTCCGATGACTCTCATTTTTTGACCACGCCGTACCGAGCGCAGCGAGGCGGTGGACGACAGCGAGGCCCCAGACGGGAACGACCCGGAGATGGGAAGACGCGGTAGTGGAGTCGCAGATTGAGATGAGGAGAAGGGTTATAACTGGTTCTAGTGCGGCATGGGGCTGCCGTCGGTGGAGAATAATAGGACGTGTGGAGGGGTGGAGGGATAGCCTGGCCGGCGGTGGGGTAGCGCTTCACAGCGATGCGTGCTAAGCAGAGCCGCTAGCCGCCGGAGGCTGGACCAGGCGGCCTCGACAATGCTGGAGGAAGAACATGAGAGATTGACGGTGCATGCCGATTGTTGGATATAAATCCAATGGCCGTGGATGTCATAATCAATTATTGATCAAGTTGACAACGCCCTGCGTAGGCTTCAACCTATTGGCCCACATGCTAGCTTGCAAAAATGTGACATATATTTAATCCATGTTTTGTCCATTTGCTGGGCTGGGTGAACAAATAATTTCGCGTCAATGCGGCCCATTTATATTTTCTAAGAAATCCCAACCCATTTGCACTTTCTTGAAATACACGAATTAGCTGGGCTCTTTCTATATATAATGTTAGGTTAGAAGGAGCAATTAATATCAAAAAATAAACCGGAGCGACAATTTTTTTATATAAAATTAACAAATTAGCGAGTTATAGCTCAAAATAAAAATGAGCGGGTTATTATTACATTGGTCCTTAAAATCTTCGCAAGCTTTTGTACGCAATCACCAGGATTTTCCTTGTCTATGAGTCAAAAACAACCTGGATTTTCCTTCCCAACTTCTGTTAAACATTTACTTTTATAAGTTAATAACACATGGGATGTTTTTATAATGTATATATAAGTCTCTATAAAATATACGATAATAGTAATAATATAAATATATATAATGTGGTTAGAAGGGAAAACATAAATTGGAGACAATATTATTATTCTTATATATAGATAAATAGAACAGAGATCTGCGTTTTACTAAGAAAAATACATTGGGCTGCCGATCTTTAAGAAAAAGCTGATAGGCCGGTATGGACCTCAAAAAATAAGTTCAAACCACTATCTCCGTATGTCGTGGGCTACGCATGTTAAAAAACAAAACCTAGGCCTAGTTGATACTTGTTCGCCCTCTGGAAAAAAATGATACCAGCTAGATCCCCGAGTGAACTGGATTAAAGAGGGGGCCGACGGAGTGACTGAAGAAGCACATCAGGAGCGATTTTTTTTTTCTTCAGTGGATGGCTCTCGATGGTGTTTTTTTTACTTGCTTCTGCACCATACAACTTGTATTTTTAGCCTCCCAGTCCATTGTGGACCATCATCCCATTTGTTGTGCGGGCCAACCTACAGGAACCAGCACTCGATTTTTCATCAAGCCCCCAAAACAACAAAGTACTATGTGTGTTTTGAGGCTGAAAACATTATGACAGGGGTTGAGCGGGGGAGGGGGGAAGACAGAGCAAAAAGATTAAAAAGAGCTGATGCACCGTTGCTACCCTAACAAAGCAGGTGCAATTCTTCTCGGGAAGAAGGTGTGTCGTTGACACCCACACGTCACAAATCCCATAGTAGGCATACTAACAAGTTCACACACAAGTACGACAGAAAAGGTAAACATTCATATCAAACTCAGGTTCACAGGACACATTCATATTCATAGACAACATTCACAATCAACAACTCAAAAGATTCATATATACACAAGTTCAGCATGTCTATGCATCCAAATGATTGATAGATCACACGATAATATTCATAGATAATTCACAAAAGTATTCAGATATACACATGTTCAGTATGTTTATGCATCCAAATGATTGAGATCACAGCAAATATCATCCATGGACGAACTTTAATTACCTAGGGTACAAACTGGTAAATGGTGTTCAGTCGGAGGTACTTCTTGCTAAAATTAATGCTTGTACGAGTAAACTTTCAAGTACATAAGAGGCAGCACAGACAATCTGAACTTTGCTTGTAGGTTTATCCTCAAATAGTGGCCTCGTGCCAAGGGAGGTTTGAGCAACTTGGCCACTACTTTCATCCAACTAGTTTACTGGCTCATCTTGGTCCTGTAGCTCACCAAAATTCTACATTGCAGACAAGAAAGGAGGCGGTTGAGAAAATGAACCACCCAAATTTTTTGTGCAGTTCAACTGAAATGGAGCATCCCTGGCGTGTAGACTGATTAAGTGCTAGATGAATATACACGTCAACCAACTTGTCTGGAATCTTTAGACTCCATGCCATATAGTTCGCTACCATATGTGCCGATAACCAAAAGGCACAAGTTGGGACCAAAGACTGGACTACATTTTTCTGGGCTATGCGCCAAGCAATATTTTTTGCGTTCACTCTCCCAATCTTGGATTTTTACAACTGGTTAACGCCAGTTGATACTCGAATGAACATAGGCAGTTCTTCTTGTCAACATCGATGCTTGTCTGAGTGAACTTTGGAGTACATAGCAGTAGCATAAGTACCTTTCCATCTTATCTTTTTGTGCAGTTTTACTGAAATCACCCAATGTAATGATTTGCCTGCGAGTTCAGGCTCCAAGTTACTCCTTTACGAAATCGGAAAACAGTAACACAATACCAAATTACCAATACATATGACAAGCACAATAATCAGGATAAAGACCAGTACCAACCTGTGTGAGGTAGCATATCCATTACTATTTCCTTTGACTGGAAGCCGAGATAAGCCAAGCGCCTGACAACAAAGGAAGAATGCAAGCCGAGATTAGCGACTGACAGGAAAGGAAGGAAGCCGTCGAGGCAATGAAGCACCCAAAGTTTTTGTGCAGTTGCACCAAAGTCAAGCATTCCTGTTGGCACATATATTGAGAGAGTGAGACTATTGTAATAGTGGGACTAGTTGATGAAACATACACTAACAAATAGAAGCACCCTCACTATCTTAATGGGTAAAGTTAGCAACATAGTAGTCTTGCTTAAAGAGAGGTATTTGTTTATTTAATCAGTGCCAATTAGCTCAACACTCAAAGCATTGCCATGTATCATATGTTGCAAAACTTTAACGTGCAAAGATAAAGGAGTTTGTCATGACAGTTGCATGATACAGATAGAGATGACAACAAACTGATATGGATGAAGGCCATAGGACGGTACCAACCTGAGAAAAAAAGCTTATTCATGTAGTTCCAGAAGAGATGATAAAGCACTCACTGGAATCACTCAATAGTATATATTTTTGTGCCCTTCAAATGTATGGTTGAAATCACTCTTGTTTACCAGTGCTGAGATTATATCGAAAGATTATCAAGAACTTGCAGCAGAGTTAAAGCACTGGCTGGGATACAGTTCATTGCATTGTCTTGTGTAGTTCCACTAAAATGTATGATTGGCACAACATGATCCCTGTTTGCACAAGTAGGAACAAGGTGAAACCTTCATTATCTTAGTGAGAAAGGATAGAAAGACATTAGCATATCACTCTAACAGTAGCATCAAATTCATCATGGACAATACATAGAAGTGAAAGGGCTCCCTGGAGGATCGTCTCACATGTAAGGTAGACGTTGCCGGAGCCCTTGAATGGCCTCGACTTAGGCCTCGGCTTCAGCAATATCACCTTGGCACTGTTTATTCTTCTTCTTCTTCTTCTTCTTCTTCTTCTTCTTCTTCTTCTTCTTCTTCTTCTTCTTCTTCTTCTTCTTCTTTTTCTTCCTCTTCATGCTCTATTTCTCTTTCTCCTCGCTAGTTGGTGAAACCAAGTACATGATTGGCCTTCTATTTCAGAATTGGTTTTGTCAGTGAGGGAGTACAAGGGTACTAGTAAACAATAGCATTATTTTCTGATGGCAGTCGCAAAATAGAGATGAACACATGCATTAAATATCATTCTTACGTGAACGAAGGTTACGGTGCCAATATGGATGATGAGGATTGGAGCACAGATCTCCCTTTGTGAAGTTCCACCAAAATGAACCAACTGTTCCATTTTGACATTCCAGTTAAACAATACAAAAGTCACTTCTTTTAAGAAGTGTTTTGTCTAGTGGACCAAAAGGTCACAACAGCAACCAGGTGAAATGGATATACCTATTTGCACAAATAGCTACAGAGGAAATAGTTAGAGTCTCAAACAATTATAGGCAAAAACATTTGGCTAAACTTGTCATAGCTTATAACAGTGGCATGGCTTCATTTTACCAGGGGCATTAGATTAATAACAGCTAAATATTTGGTATAAGGGCATGGGACAGTGGGTGCACCAGCAGTCTAGCATCATGTACCTAAACCGTGGCATAAAGTGGTGATTCAGAGTTTGTTGCCCCGAGAAACAAACATCCAAGAAACATATCTAGGTTGGTCCCATTTTTATTCACTCTTGCCACCTACTCCTATGTTTTTTTTGGAAATGGAGGCATGCCCCTGACCTCTGCATCATAATGATGCATGCAGCCATCTTACGTGTGGATAGCAAATCTAGTCCTTGTCATACATATTAGTGCATCTAGTGCCCCTTGGTGATTTTGGTGTATTGAAGACTTATAGGTTAAGGGACTGATGCGTTTTTGAGTGTACACAGGTCTATAAGTATATGAGGGGTTTGATATTTATAGAGAAAGTCGACCCCTAAAAATGAAGTTCTTCGACTGAAGACTTTGGATTTCTGAAGACTTTCTGAAGACTTTGAAAGTGAAGAAATTGGTGTAATCCTGAAGACTTGGTATTAATTTGAGGGACATGAAGCATGAAGACTTTTGTTTTCATAATTTCATTTTCTCTTTCTTGAGTCATATAAAACACCGTACTGTTAAAGGGGGTCAAGGAAATACTAAGGAAAATTTTCCAAGTGATGCTCAACTCAAATCCTACACCTACCAATCCCTTCGAGGGAAGCCATTGGAAATCTCATACAGTTCAGTCAATTTCTTCAGTGACAGGACGAAGTTCTTCTGGTCTCTGAGGAATTTGTTCTGACCGAGGAGTTAGGAATTCGCCAATGCGGATTGCCTACATAGTGAGGAACATGAGAGCCCTGAGGAATTTAATACTCAAAATTCCGACCGTTGTTGTGCTATGCTCCAGCTGTCCCAAATATCTACCCACCTAATGGTCATATCGTTGAAGGGCATTTATGTCTTATCATGTCGGGCTGCTCCCTAGGCTATAAATAGCCGCCCCCTACAACCACTAGCTGGTTGGCTGCTCCGAGAGAAACTGACACTTGTCATTTGAGAGCATCCCATCCTCCAAGGACTTTGAGTGAAAATCATCAAGTGAGGAAAACCCAAAACCAAACACCTAAAAACCCCCAAGTGATTGAGCATCACTGAAGAGATTGATCATGTGTGGATCCGACGCTTGTTACCTTTGAAGACTATGCACCTTCCAGACGGTTAGGCGTCATGGTCTAGAGCATCCAAGAGGAAATTGTGGATCACCGAGTGACCGAGTATATGAAGGTTTGGAAGTCACCTGAAGACTTACCACGAGTGATTGGGCGAGGTCTGTGTGACCTTAGCTCAAGGGGAATACGGTGAGGACTAAATGTCCCGAGCTCCGTGTTCAGGACTGGGTGTCCGGGACTGTGTATCGTCAGGTTTAAATACCTAGCCGCCCTAACCAGACATACAACTGTCACAGCAGTTGGAACTGGTCTACCAAATCATTGTCTTCACCGAGCTAACTGGTTCCATTTTCTCAACCCTTCCATTTCCTCATTTATGTGTCGTGAGCTTGTTCATATCTATTTGAAGACTTTGACTGAAGACTTTCTCTATTTCCTCAGCTCAATTTCTTCAGTCTGTTTGTCTTCATTCTGTTTATCCTGTGTTTACGCTTTTTGTACTCTGTGCTTGTTTTCATTTCATCATGAAGACCATGCTCATCTTCTGTTACGTTTACTTCTGAGTACTTATTCCGCTGCAAGTTGTTCTTCTCTTAGGAATTTCCTCACCCTAAAATTCCTCAGTGAAGGATTCATAAAAATCACCTATTCACCCCCCCCCCTCTAGTCGATATAACGCACTTTCAATTGGTATTAGAGCAAGGTACTCCCTTGTTCTGTGTGATTTTGGTTTAACCGCCTGGAGTTTGAGTTATGTTGACCGTAGGTATGGTCAAGGTTTTTGTTGGGTGTCCTACCTTCGATGGGATGGACTACCCCTACTGGAAGAATAAGATGCGCATGCATCTTGAGGCAATTGATAACAATCTATGGTACATTGTGGAGAATGGTGTTCCCTCTGTCACTCCCACCATCAACACTGCTGATGTGAAGAGATTCAAGCAACTCAACTCTCAAGCGAAGAATATCATATGTGGCCATCTGAGCAAAGGGCAGTATGGCAAAGTGGGTGCTTTGGAGACAACTAAGATTATCTGGGATAGGCTATCCAAGGTCAATGAGGGAGTCTCAACACAACGTGACTCTCGAGTTGACGTTCTTCGGAATCTCTTCAGCCGTTTCAAAAAACTCGACAATGAAAATGTTCAGCAAACCTTCGATCGCCTCACTTCCATCTCAAATGAGCTTCAAGCACTTGGTGCCACTGATATCACCGACCATGAGGTGGTGAAGAAATTGCTGAGATTGCTTGATTCCTCATTTGATACCTTGGCATTGATGATACAAGAACGTGGAGACTATAAGTCACTTGATCCCGCTGATATCCTCGAGAGACTAAACACTCATGAGTTCCAGCTTGCTGAGAAGAGAGATCTCTATGGACCAAGCTATGGTAGATCACGGGCTCTGAAGGCCAAGGCAGTGTCTGAATCTGATGGTGAAGATTCTGACAGCAACCTTGGTGACCCTGAAGAACTGAGCCAGGAGCTACCTATGCTCGTGAGGAAGTTCCAAAAGTTCTCAAGACGTGGCCACTTTGGTAAATCCTCAAGTGGTGGTGAATTGAGAACAGATTCCTCATCCCATGATTACAAGAAGAGACTCTGCCACAAATGCAAGAAGCCTGGACACTACATTCGAGATTGTCCTCAGTGGGAAAAGGGATCAAAGAAGAAGAAGTACACGGATTATAGTTCTGATGATTCAAAGAAGAAGAAGAAATCTTCAAAGTCCTCGTCATCAAAACCTTCAAGGTCCTCATCTCACAAGAAGAGCAGCTCCAAGAAGGCTCAGGCATTCATTGGCAAGGAAATGGACTCTGAGGCTGAATATGAGGAAAATGAGGAAGAAGAGGAATCTGAGGACTCAGACTCTGGTGTGGCGAGCCTAGCCCTCGCCACCGCGTTCATCAGCAAGTCCATCTTCAACTCTGAAGAAAAGGACCTCCCCAACACTACTGATGATGGCGATGAGGACTACGCTCCCACCTATTGCTTCATGGCAAAAGGCTCAAAGGTACTCAAATATTCCTCCACTGAATCTAGTGAGGATGAATCTGATGAAAACCTCAAACCCAGCTATTCTAAACTTACTAAGATTGCTGTGAAACTACAAAAGGCTCTTGAAAAGGTTCAAAACATTCTAGATAAAAGTGATGATATGTTGGGCGAGGAAATGGATCGCACTAAAATTTTGACTGAAAATCTTCAGAGACTTCAGTCCAAGTTTGACAATCTTCAAGGTCATCATAACACTCTCCTATCTGATCATGAGAAGCTTTCTTATGAATTTCTTCAAAGAAAGCAAGATCTTGAGTAGTTAAGAATGAGTTATGAAGATCTTCAGAAGGAGTGTGATTCATTACTTGCTCAATAGATCAGCGCTACTCAGGATGAATTTATTCCTCCATGTTTGAAGTGCATTGAACGTGAAACTGCTAATTCTTCATCTGAATGCTCAAATGCTTCCATTGTTGCAAATTCTTCAACTATCTCTGCTATCACTAATTCCTCATCTGAGGACATTGCTAGTATCACCGATGATGCAGGGCTGAAGGAATTGTATATGACAGGCATGCACAAAATCCTCAAAGGGCATCAGACTCTTTGTGACATGCTTAAAAAGCAGATCCTCAACAGGAACCCTAGGAAAGAGGGTATTGCCTTTGAGAGGAAACTCAATGCTGAAGGGACCTACTGGAAACCTGAGCAGTATCCCAAAACCTCATGGGTTGCTGCAAAGGGACCTTCAGTGGATCCATCTACTTTATCTGGCTTTACATGTGAATCTTCATATTCTTTTGATGAATCAATTGACTCCAACTATAAACTGTTCAAAAATCACAATGGTGAAGTATTTGCTAGATATGTTGGCACTAACTGCAGGAACGCCTCCTATGAAGAAAATCTGGGTTCCCAAAAGGTGCCTTGAAAATCTTCAGGTGAATGTCATCATGACACCACCTGTGAAGAATAGGAACCCCAGATCAAATTCTTCATATGGACCAAATTCTTCATATGGATCCAAGTCCTCATACGGACCAAACTCCTCACATGGATCAAATTCCTCAAAAGGATCAAAGTCCTCATATGAACATCATCGTGCTAACCCGTCTGTTTCGCAGGGAAGATCTAAGGATTATGGATATGTGCATTATTCTTCGAATCATTTTGTTCATAAGTCCTTGAAGAATTTCTCTGCTTACTCTTATGCTTACCCTAACCCCTCTTATGTGAAACGGGGTGGATTGGCATCTATGCCACCTTTCTCTTATGGAGCTCGCAGAATGATGAACTCTTTGCCACCCCTTCAGATGTGGGTGGTGAAGAAAAAGAACTAACCTCTTATGTAGGGTCAGGTCTCCAAACGAACTTAATCGTCTGAAGAATTTGCTGGAGACCTGAATGTGCTTGAAAGGACGCAAGCTAATCATGAAGAAATGTATTTTCATTTCTCACGTCCTCATACTGCTTTATCTGTTTTATTGCTTGATGAAATTGATCTGATGAAATTAATACCATATTCTTCACTGATGAAGTATATGAGTTTGTAAGCTGCACTAATTCATCTGCAGGATGATTAACCCAAAGCCACTGAGTGAGTCCTTGATAGTGGATGTACAAATCACATGACTGGTGACAGGAGCTTATTGATGGACACTGCTTTATCTCCATCACATCTGAAGCATATCACCTACGCTGACAAAGGCAAAAGCAAGGTATTGGGTCTAGGTAAGGTTGCAATCTCAAAGGATCGACACATGGACAAAGTCATGCTTGTCGAACCCTTAGGGTTCAACCTCATGTCTGTCTCAATGCTTTGTGATCTTGATATGGTTGTTGTCTTTGGCAAGTATCATTGTGTTGTGATCATGGAAGCTGACAATTCCAAAGTATTCGAAGGCTTTAGGAGAGGAGATTTGTATATTGTTGATTTCTCTACAGGACCACAACCTGCTACATGTCTACTTGCAAAAGCTTCAGAAGGCTGGCTATGGCATCGACGACTTGGTCATGCTGGCATGAGGAACTTGCACATGCTCGCGAAGAAGAAGCATGTCATTGGCATTGAAAATGTCAAATTCCTCAAGGATCACTTATGCGGAGCCTGTGAAGCTGGAAAAATGACCAAGGCCAAGCATCCAGCGAAGACTATCGTGACTACTACTCAACCATTCCAATTACTTCACATGGATCTCTTTGGCCCTACTCACTATGCCACATTTACTAATGCTGCATCCTTATATGGCTTTGTCATTGTTGATGATTATTCTCGATATACATGGATCCATATCATCACTTACAAAACTAAAGTGCAGGAAGTCTTCAAACAATTTTCATCGAGGGCTTCAACCAAGTTTGGTGTGAAGATCAAGCACATCAAAAGTGATAATGGAACTGAGTTCAAGAACACTGGTCTAGATGACTATCTTTATGAAATTGGTATTACTCATGAGTTATTTGCTCCTTATACTCCTCATCAAAATGGCGTCGTAGAGCGCAAGAACAGGACTCTCGTTGAGATGGCCCGCACTATGCTTGATGAGTAAAAGACACCTCCTCGCTTTTGGCCTGAGGCAATTGATACTGCGTGCCACATCATCAACAGGGTATATCTTCACATATTCTTCAAGAAGACTGCATATGAACTCCTCACTGACAAGAAACCCAATGTGAGTTATTTCAAAGTCTTCGGTGCTAAATGTTGGATTAGAATTCCTCATCATAGTTCTAAATTTGCACCGAAAGCACATGAAGGTTTTATGCTCGATTATGGTAAGGACTCGCACACCTACAGAGTCTTCAACATCTATCATCACAAGGTTGTTGAAACTGTAGATGTGCGGTTCAATGAAACTAATGGCTCGCAAAGATAGAACCTACCTCCTATGACAGATGAAATACCTCCTGAGGAATCTATTAAGTTCAAGGCTACTGAGGATGTCATTCCTACTGAAGAATCTGCTGAAGAAGTCATTCCAGAACATGAAGAACGTCATGTTGATGCACCCGAGGAAAATGGTGCTGAAGAAAATGCTAATCAAATTCCTCAATGACAACCCGCTCATCCTCGCGTTGCAAATGAAGTGCAAATTGAGAAAATCATCAGCGACATCAACATTCCAGGTCCTCTCACACGCTCAAGAGCTTCACATTTATCTTACTTTTGTGGGCACTTTTCTTTTGTCTCTATCACAGAGCCCACTAAGGTAGATGAAGCATTTCTGGAGCCTGAGTGGATTGAAGCTATGCAAGAGGAACTACATCAATTCAAGCTCAACAACGTGTGGGAACTGGTCAAATGTTCAGATCCTTGCAAGCACAATATCATCGGCACAAAGTGGATCTACCACAACAAGCAAGATGAAAATGGCCTTGTGGTGAGGAATAAGGCACGGTTTGTAGCTCAAGGCTACACATAGGTCGAAGAAATTGATTTCGATGAAACTTTTGCACCTGTTGCTAGACTTGAAGCTATTCGCATATTACTTGCTTATGCTAATCATCATGATATCATCTTATATCAAATGGATGTGAAAAGTGCATTCCTCAATGGTAAGCTTGAGGAAGAAGTATATGTTGCTCAACCCCCAGGTTTTGAAGATCCAAAGCATCCTGACAAAGTCTTCAGACTCAATAAGGCCCTCTATGGCCTCAAGGAGGCCCCACGGGCGTGGTATGATACTTTGAAGGAATTCCTCGTGAAGAAAGGCTTCAAACCCGGTTCACTTGACCCAACTCTTTTCACTAAATCTTATGATGGTGAATTGTTTGTGTGCCAAATTTATGTTGATGATATCATTTTCGGCTGTACTGACCAATGTTATAGTGATGAATTTGCCTATATGATGAGTGAAGAATATCAAATGTCTATGATGGGAGAATTGAAATTCTTCTTAGGTCTTCAGATTCGTCAAACAGCGCAATGGCATATTTATATCTCAGGAGAAATACCTCAAGGATGTACTGAGGAAATTCGTCATGCAAGATTGCAAAGGAGTCAAAATCCCTATGCCCACAAATGGCCTTCTATGCACTGATGAAAATGGTATTGACTTTGATCAAAAGGTATACCGCTCCATGATTGGTTCTTTATTGTACTTATGTGCATCTAGGCTATGCTTAGTGTTTGCATGTGTGCCCGATTTCAAGCTACACCGAAGGAATCACACCATAAGGCTCTGAAGCATATTCTTCGATATCTAGCTCACACACCAACACTTGGATTATGGTACCCCAAGGGCTCGGCTTTTGATCTCATTGGATATTCAGACTCTAACTATGCTGGTGATCGTGTGGACTGCAAGTCAACATCTAGCACATGCCATTTCCTCGGACGATCTTTGGTCTGTTGGTCCTCGAAGAAACATAACTGCATATCACTATCTACTGCTGAAGCTGAGTACATTGCTGCTGGTTCTTGCCGTGCTCAACTACTATGGATGAAGCAAACACTCAAGGACTACGGCGTCAACATGAAGAATGTGCCACTCTATTGTGACAATGAGAGTGCCATCCAGATTGCACATAACCCAGTTCAGCACTCGAAGAGAAAGCACATTCAGATTCGTCATCATTTTCTTCTTGATCATGTTTTGAAGGGCGACATCTCTATTGAGCATGTGAAGACTGAAGAATAGCTAGCCGATATCTTCATTAAGCCCTTGGATGAGAAGAGATTTAGCAAGTTGCAGTGTGAGCTAAATATCCTAGAATCTTCGAATGTTCTTTGAAAAGGACACTCATCCTAACACTTATGCAAAATTGATGACTTAGATGTGCAACACATGAAGAAACGTTTTTCTTCAATCAATGAAGAATAACACTCTAAGTGTGAAGAAATTAACGACGAATTTGATTCTTAGGACCCTACGACAATTGTACGCGGTGTCTGAAATCATCATTCTTATACGGTGGGTCACGCCACCACCCAAAGTTGAAAATCTTCAATCTCAGTTTTTCCTCAGCTGTTCAATTTCTTCAACTTTGCAATGTCTTCTCTATTTCCATCATTTTCTTCATTGGCTATTTATTCCGCGTATTGCTATTTATTGAAGTTGCTTGTTCTGCTAAGTGAGTGGGATCGGACACTTAGCACGTCAATTTCTTCAACTTTGCAATATATATGAGTTTATGTCCTCTACAACATTCACTTATTGCTATTTATTCAAGTTGTTTGTTTTGCTAAGTGAGTGTGATCGGACCCTTTCCCCCTCTATGCTTAACTCAACCTAGTCTATTCACAAATTCTTCATGTGCGTTCTATTTGAAACTAGTTCAAAATCTTCACTGTGTCCTTGTCATCTGAAGAAATTGCGAACGGAACTTTAAAACCTATCTTATCTAAATTTTCAGCTTTGCCGCTCAAACCGTTCCGTATTCTATGAGATGTTTATCTATTCACCCACGATCTCGCACGATCGCCACCTCTCTATACGTGAGTGATACATGTCGAGCGAATGAGAAAGGTCAGGGGCATGTTCGTCCTACTTCTTCAGGCGAGTGGTTTTTTCACTTCGGCTATAAATACCCCTCTCCCTTCCTCACTTCATTCTTACTCCACTCGACCTCACTCCCTCGCTCGAGCTCCCCAACCCTAGCACCACCGCTACTTCCATCGTCGCCGGTGAGGAAGAGCTTCACTGCCTCGACCTCGTCGCCACCGTACTCACGCCGAACGCGGATTTCTTCACTCCACCGCCGCCGTAGCTGTATTCCTCAGCCAAGTTAGGGCATGGAAGATCTGAACCGACAATCTTCAAATCTACACTTCCTAGTTCGCCGTGTTCTTCGTCAAGGGTAATTACAAGTTAATTTTACTGCCATTGTTGATTCTGATGTTTTCTTAAAATCTTCAAAAGGTGTTTATTCCTCAACTCTTCACGCACTAAACACCTCACATATCATCTGTTCTGCATCTTTTTCTCTAAGCAACATTTTTCTTCAATATTCCTCAATTGTGTGGATTTTCAAATCTGTACAACTCTGGAACCTAAGTCAAAGAACGCTTAGTGAAATTCTTCAAGACTCATTTGGCCAATTTCCTCAAACTTGTTCTTTTTGCAAAAACTTCTGAGAACGCATATGACCTCTCCAAATTCTTCGCACCTATACTCTGTTCACAGGTACGCATGTCCGCTGCTGAATCATTAGGTTCTCATCAACTTAACTCATTTGCAGCATTCCTAGAAGAAAAGTTGCATGCCTCTTCAGAGAACTCAATTGTTAAAAACCCTCAGCTGAAGAAAATGGCAGATGGCAAGAAACCTTAGAAGAGAGGAAAGAAGCTGGAAGTCAACACTGCGTTGAAATCCCTGAGGATATATAGAAGGATTATTGCACTCTGCTACCTCTTGAGCACTGCATTGGTTTTCCCCAAAGAGGAAGGGATGATGCAGCAAAGTAGCATAAGTACTTCCCTCAGTTTTTGAGAACCAAGGTACCAATCAAGTAGGAGGCTACGCGCGAGTCCCTAGTACCTGCACAAAACAAATAAATCCTCGCAACCAACGCAATAAGGGGTTGTCAATCCCTACATGGCCACTTACGAGAGTGAGATCTGATAGATATGATAAGATAATATTTTTGGTATTTTTATGATAAAGATGCAAAGTAAAATAAAAGGCAAAGTAAAAAAGCAAAGGAAATTACTAAGTATTGGAAGATTAATATGATGAAGATTTATGAGAATATCTAGGTATAATCATGTATATAGGCATCACGTCCGAGACAAGTAGACCGACTCCTGCATGCATCTACTACTATTACTCCACTCATCGACCGCTATCCAGCATGCATCTAGAGTATTAAGTTCATGAAAACAGAGTAACGCCTTAAGCAAGATGACATGATGTAGAGGGATAAACTCATGCAATATGATGAAAACTCCATCTTGTTGTCCTCGATGGAAACAATACAATACGTGCCTTGCTGCCCCTACTGTCACTGGGAAAGGACACCGCAAGATTGAACCCAAAGCTAAGCACTTCTCCCATTGCAAGAAAGATCAATCTAGTTGGCCAAACCAAACTGATAATTTGAAGAGACTTGCAAAGATAACCAATCATACGTAAAAGAATTCAGTGAAGATTCAGATATTATTCATAGATAGACTTGATCATAAACCCACAATTCATCGATCTCAACAAACACACCACAAAAAGAGGATTACATCGAATAGATCTCCACAATAGAGGGGGAGAACATTGTATTGAGATCCAAAAAGCGTGATCGATGCCCCCTCCGGCGGAGCTCCGGAACAGGCCCCAAGATGGGATCTCATGGATATAGAAAGTTGCAGCGGTGGAATTAGGGTTTTGGCTCCGTATCTGATCGTTTGGGGG
>NC_041380.1:84909957-84991546 GCF_002162155.2 Triticum dicoccoides
AGGCGCGCCCCCTACCTCATGGCCTCTTGTTTTGTTTCTTGATGTAGGGTCCAAGTCTCCTGAGTCTTGTTCGTTGAGAAAATCGCGTTCCCAAAGGTTTCATTCCGTTTGGCCTCCATTTGATATTCCTTTTCTTCGAAACCCTAAAACAGGCAAAAAAACAACACTTCTGGGCTGGGCCTCTTGTTAATAAGTTAGTCCCAGAAATAATATAAAGGTGGATAATAAAGCCCAATAATGTCCAAAACAGTAGATAATATAGCATGAAGCAATCAAAAATTATAGATACGTTGGAGACGTATCAAGCATCCCCAAGCTTAATTCCTGCTCGTCCTCGAGTAGGTAAATGATAAAAACCGAATTTTTGATGTGGAGTGCTACTTGGCATAATTTTAATGTAATTCTTCTTAATTGTGGTATGAATATTCAGATCCGAAAGATTAAAGATAAAAGTTTAATATTGACATAAAAATAATAATACTTCAAGCATACTAACAAAGCAATCATGTCTTCTCAAAATAACATGGCCAAAGAAAGTTATCCCTACAAAATCATATAGTCTGGCTATGCTCTATCTTCGTCACACAAAGTATTTAAATCATGCACAACCCCGATGACAAGCCAAGCAATTGTTTCATACTTTTGACATTCTCAAACTTTTTCAATCTTCACGCAATACATGAGCGTGAGCCATGGATATAACACTATAAGTGGAATAGAATGCTGGTTGTGGAGAAGACAAAAAGGGAGAAGATAGTCCCACATCAACTAGGCGTATCAACGGGCTATGGAGATGCCCATCAATAGATATCAATGTGAGTGAGTAGGGATTGCCATGCAACGGATGCACTAGCACTACTAGGGAAAACCTTATACACAGAAATTTAGCAGTAGCGCGTGTCAAAAAAGGGCGCTAGTGCTAAATAGCAGTAGCGCGTGTCTATAAACCGCGCTACAAATACAATAGTAGCAGTAGCGCGTGCACATGAAAACACGCTACCACTAGTATCCACTTTGCTACCCCCGATAGGCTACGCATGGCAGTAGCGGTCTTGAGGAAAGAGCGCTACCACTAGCACATAACGAGCATCGCGTTTCGCGTGGAGAGCGCTACTGCAAATGGAAATAAAATAAAATAAAAAACAAATGGAAAAGTAAATGAAAAAGAAAGAAATAGAAAAAGGAGAAAGGAAAATAAAATGTAGAGCAAAATAAATGACAAAGCGGAAAAAAAGGAGAAAGACGTAGCAGTAGCGTTTGTTCGTAAGAGGCGCTATAGCTAACGTAGCTGCAGCACGTTTCCTAGACCCCCGCTGTAGAAATTGAAAAGGAAATAAGAAAGATGAAGGAAATTACATAGCTATAGCAGTAGCGCATTTTGTGAAATCGCTATAGCTAACTTAGCTATAGCGCGTTTCACGAAAAGCGCTACCGCTAAGTTTGACTTAACCAAAAAACAGTTTCCCCCCGGCCACCACTTCTCCCCCAAATCCCTCGACCCACCCCGCCACCGTCTGCCCGATTCACCGCCGCCCCACTTCGCCGCCGTCTCCTTCCGACGTCGACTCCCCCGGAGCCACCAGAGCCGCGCGCCATCGACACCACCGGAGCCGCCCCCAACACCACCGGAGCTGCAGTCGACGCCACCGGAGCCTCCTTCGATGCAACTGCCTCCCTCGCCGTCAGCGGAGACGCCCCCGCCTCCCTCGCCACCACTGCCTCTTGCGCCACCACTGGAGCCATCCTCTGTAATCCCCCACCCCTCCTCTCTCTCTATCTCTAAATTAGTTAGGTTAATTTAGTTAGGAAAAGAATTTAGTTAGGTTAATTTAATTAGGTTAATTAGTGAGGTTAATTTGATAGAGATGCCCCTGCCTCCCTCGCCGTAGGAAAAAATTGTATATGCTTAACTAGGGCTGTAGGGTTAGGGTTGTAGTGTTTAATTACAAATGTTAGGAAAGTAAGGTTTAACTAGATGTTAACTAGGGTGGTAGGATTTAGTTTAGAGAAAAAATAAATATAAAAATATAAATTTCTATTAGTGTTGCAAGTCTAGTAGGTTCTTAATTTTTAGTGAATTTTTATTAGGACAAAAATGTAGGACATAATTTGAGTTCTAGGTTCATAATTTGAGTTCTAGGGTTCATACACTAGGAGATGCAAATTTGAAGTGGTCATGATATATGAAAAATCCTCAATTGTGTTTGCTCATTGATCATAATCGACATTGAAGTGGTTCGATTATGCCCAAGTGGCCTTTTGTTGTTTCCAGGGAATGAAACCGGGTGGCTATGTTTTGCCAGAATGTTGATTCATTTCCGTTCTGGCAAAATTCAGGTTCTTGATTTGTCCACTTTTTAGCAAAGGTCATGCCGAAATTTTCCGTGAATTTGGCATGACTTGTGCTACAAACTAGGACATATCGAGTGCCCGGGATTTGCCGCACCGGGAAGGAGTCAACGTTCCTGCAAAACAATAGGCCTTTTTTATGCCATTATTCATTTTATTAGGTCTAGAATTAATTGACTAGATTTAATCGTAGGAAGCATGGCTAGCAACGATGAAGGACACGGTTCTGATGAATGCGACGACGTCTACCGGGCGGCAGACGAATTTTTTTAGCCTTGCCGACATCGAGACCGGCGCCGAGACTCAGACCGGCATCGAGACTGAGACTGAGACCGGTGCTAAGACTCAGACCGGCATCGAGACCGGCGCTGAGACTGATATCGGCACTGAGACTGAGACCAGCGCTACCTCGGGGAGCGGAGCCGGTGTAGAACCGAAAGAAAAGAGGCAACGGCCTCCTAACAAACTTAGGACTACTAGACTGGTGGTCACGGAGGTGGACGACGACAATTTTGAGCCAAAGGCGCCCGAGGAAGCGCGTCGATGCTACAGCAATCAGATAGGCTGCATCGTACGGACAACCGCCACCATCAACGATGAGAAACTATAGAAGATAGAAAATATGAGGAGCTCCCTCCTAAAGAAGTTTCACCAGATATTCTTGTTCCCAGGCCGGAATGAGAAGGATTATAAAGATCCAGATGAAGGACCCGGCAATGAAGAAGATAAACAAACATGCCATGACCAAGTTTAGCGACGCGTTGGCCGCCTGGAAAATCGAGTGAAAGAAAAGATCATCGACAAGAAGGAACCCTACTCCGAGATTGTAAAGGATAATTCGACAATCACGGAAGAGCAGTTTCAAATATTCAAGGAGGCTTGCGAGGCCGAAGCTGCCAAAAAAAGTCTAAGTACATGAAGGGGCTTCAAGAGAGGAACATTGGGGGCCACCACCTCGAAAGCCGTGGTTACGACGGAAAGAGGTCCAAATGGGCCAAGGAGGACGCGAAACCCGCAAGTCTGGGCATCCCAGACCCCTTGGCAGATTTCATCGTCCCGCAGGAGCGTGATGTCCTCAGGGCCCGGCACCGTTGGGACCCAGTGAAGAAGGTTTATGAGACAAAACCGGTCATTATGGAGTTCATTAGACTGCTGGTAATTTTAGTTTCTGATCAATTCGACTGCACACGTTAGTCATATTTGTAAACGATCCTTGTGCCTTTTGCAGAGAGAGCAGCACCGGATTGCGGCTGAAAGCGACTCGCCGTCTGAGGCATTGGCGAGGCCCAAGTGGGAAACTCCATTCAACTGGGCGTTGAACATATTGAAACGACAACCGGTGGATACTCGACCATCGTATGGACGCGTGCACGGTGTCGGAGACGGCGCCACGTGGAAGAAGTACTACTGTGAGACCACAGAGGAGAGAAAGGAAAGACGGAGGTTAACTGAAGAAAACATCGACAAGAAGGTTGAGATTGCAGTTGAGAAGAAATCATCTCAGACAGCCGCAACAGCGGTAGCTGCCGCAAAACAGGTGGTTGCAGATTTGTCTACTTCCTTGGTGACGAGCGTTTTCACTTGGACAAGGCAACATCCAGAAAAAAATGCAGAGGACTTTCCCCTTGCTGATTTCTTGGGGAGCAGCTCGACTAGCGTTGCACCAGCACCTGCTCCCGCACCGGCTCGAGCACCTGCTCCCGCACCGACTCCCGCACCGGACGTGCTCGGTGGTGGTTCGTCTTTGGCTGAGCTCGATGCCCTCACGGTATCTGTCACACCGGCCCCCTTCAATATAAATGTATAATCTCCCATTTTCGTTGCCTTTCGGATTTCTCATGTCACAGACTTTTCTTTGCAGGCCGACGAAACCCCGTGCACCATATTGTACACCATCAGCGACCAGAAGGTGGACGTGGGGAAGGCGACGATAATGAAGCCGAAGGAACCATTGTTCCACAGCCGGCCGATCCCCCCGAACGTCTTCAACGCTTCCGTGGCCAGTGTCAAACCGGGCCATGAGAATTTGCCTCCTCCAATACTAGAAGGGGATGACGACGAGACACCGTGGCGGCTTGGTGATTGTTGCAATGGGTGGGTCCTGTTGTGGCCAAAGAGTCTGCTTCGTCTAGAGGCGGGCGGGAGCACACCCACGAGCACGCATCCTTAGCAAGGTATGAACATCAGCACCCCACCTATCCAATTAGCGTCGGGTGTCGGGTTGGGTGATAGTGGACGGGGTAAGGAGGAGGCTCCATTAGTCGCTGATGATGTCGCCATGGATGAGGATGAGGACGACGATGGCGCTGAACAGTATGTCTATACTGGCGCCTCCTCAGGGTTTGAGCGTCATGAGTCGGTGCCTGAATTGCCATCTCAACGTATTATGGACGACCTTCCGGTAGTAAAGAAGTCTGGGAAGAGAGCGAGGAAAGGCAAAAAAGCTGATTCTATGATCCAGCCGCCTCAGCAGCCTCGGCTTCAGGACCGTATAGATATCCCCGATGCGGATAAATGGCATATCCCTGGTCAACCAATCCTACCTGCGGTTGAGAAGAAATCATCTCAGACAGTCGCAACAGCGGTAGCTGCCACAAAACAGGTGGTTGCAGATTTGTCTACTTCCTTGGTGACGAGCGTTTTCACTTGGACAAGGCAACATCCAGAAAAAAAATGCAGAGGACTTTCCCCTTGTTGACTTCTTGGGGAGCAGCTCGACTAGCGTTGCACCAGCACCTGCTCCCGCACCGGCTCTGGCACCTGCTCCCGCACCGACTCCCGCACCAGACATGCTCGGTGGTGGTTCGTCTTTGGCTAAGCTCGATGCCCTCACGGTATCTGTCACACCGGCCCCCTTCAATATAAATGTATAATCTCCCGTTTTCGTTGCCTTTTGGATGTCTCACGTCACAGACTTTTCTTTGCAGGCCGACAAAACCCCGTGCACCATATTGTACACCATCGGCGACCAGAAGGTGGACGTGGGGAAGGCGACGATAATGAAGCCGAAGGAACCATTGTTCCACAGCCGGCCGATCCCGCCGAACATCTTCAAGGCTTCTGTGGCCAGTGTCAAACCGGGCCACGAGAATTTGCCTCCTCCAATACTAGCAGGGGATGACGACGAGACACCGTGGCGGCTTGGTGATTGTTGCAATGGGTGGGTCCTGTTGTGGCCAAAGAGTCTGCTTCGTCTAGAGGCGGGCGGGAGCACACCCACGAGCACGCATCCTTAGCAAGGTATGAACATCAGCACCCCACCTACCCAATTAGCGTCGGGTGTCCGGTTGGGTGATAGTGGACGGGGTAAGGAGGAGGCTCCATTAGTCGCTGATGATGTCGCCATGGATGAGGATGAGGACGACGATGGCGCTGAACAGTATGTCTATACTGGCGCCTCCTCAGGGTTTGAGCGTCATGAGTCGGTGCCTGAATTGCTGTCTCAACGTATTATGGACGACCTTCCGGTAGTAAAGAAGTCTGGGAAGAGAGCGAGGAAAGGCAAAAAAGTTGATTCTATGATCCAGCCGCCTCAGCAGCCTCGGCTTCAGGACCGTATAGATATCCCCGATGCGGATAAATGGCATATCCCCGGTCAACCAATCCTACCTGCAACAGCGCTATGGGCCAGATTCAACGATCTAAGGAGACTTCATGACGATGTGCTGCGGGTAGAGAAAGGCCTCATCGCCTTGAAAGATTCAGGATACCCACTCTACGTGGTCAATGTTCCGCGGCAAATGTCGTACGTCGACAGCTTCCCCGCGGATAAGTTCTTCCTCCGATTCGATTACATATTCGACATGTTTCACGTGAAGAAGCTGGATTTTACGTTTGTTCACCTTTATGCCTTGCACATGAACTACATCATCGGGGTTGAGCAGATATCTCATATCTGTGTCGCTGACCCGTACTACATGCACGAGGGCTTCCTGGGAGTCTGTGCAAAGCACCGTGAATACGCGAGGGATTACATCATCAATTTCATGCTCGCCAATAAGGACAAGGAGGCGATTCTCATGCCTTATCATCCCGTGTTAGTTATCCGTGCTGCTATCCTTCCTTCGATTTCAATCATTCATTTGCATGGTGGAGGCTAATTAATTTGAGGTGTACTTATTTTGCGCAGCAGCAGGCGCACCGTCCTCATCATCCTCTACCCCCGATTCTCCCACGCTCTTTACTTGGACTCGTCGAAGAACATTCACAAAAAGGATTACACCCACATCAAGGATGTTCTCGATAGTGCTATGTTTTACTACCAAGCAAGGGGTGGTGAGGTCAGGGACAAGAAGACAAGGGGCGGCAGGGCCGCCTTCGGCCATAAGACCGACTTCTGCTGCATCCAGCAACTGAATGATTCTCTTAATGATGGATTCTATGTTCTACGCCACATGCTGGAGTACAGATGGGATCACCAGAACCTTCACATGTCACCTAGATCCGGTGATGCCCATATTCTGCAATTGGCAAAGGACATAGGAGATATCGAGGATCATCGACTTCGAGCTGAGTTCTATAACATCCAACGTGAACTTGCCCAAATCATCATGAAGGAGGTCGTTAGAAAAACAGGGATGTTCTATGGAGAAGGACAAATATCGCGGGAAGACGTCCGAACATGGATAGCCTCTCAGCGTCTCAACATGAAGCCTTTCACTAAGCTCAAGGACTATCTCCCTAACTTGGATGGATGGAACGACATGTTGGAGTGATTGTCGATATATGACAATGTGTCCGTTTAGTCCATACTTTCTGTATGAAAAAACTTTGAGTTATGCACGGTGAAACTTTATTTGTGATGTAATTAAACCGTCCTCCTCCTCGACTAGAGAAAATCACTCTAGTTAGGGCATTTTGGGGTACGATGAACTTTGTTATTTATGCTTATGATATGTTGTTTCTATTTTTGCCAAGTATGTCTCTTTCTGTTGCTCAACTATATATGTTTTATATCATCGACTCATGTGACGATGCGGGTGCATAAATCTTAGATGGCGAAGAAGTGCTATGCCAGGAGTATATATACGACAAGTGGCCGGAGTGTCAGGCCCAGGTGTACCGGTTTCCGGTTTCCGAGCGACAGGCAGTAGTTAGTTTAGGTTCACGCTAATGTGAGAGAGGGATACGAACTCATGTACTCAAAGTGATAGCTCTTCTCACGTATATCATTGTACAGATGGATGGCAATGTATTTGCAAGTAATCGACACTTGTATCGCTATTTTCAAGATGATGACGAGAGACCACTTTGTGTTGGATGATGATTATGATGATGACATGATTTGATGAGACTAATTGTATGTATATGCTATGATTACATTTGTATGTGAAATGATATGCTAAAGATTAATGTATAAAGCCTATTCAAGTACAACACAAATACAAAACAAATATGCAGGGAAAAAACTAATAAAATTAGTAGTAGCGAGGGGGGAAAATTTAGCAGTAGCGCCGCCTTACTAGTAGCGCTTCCCAGTAAATAGCGCTGCAGATAATATCAGCAGCGCCCTTTTCTAAAGAGCGCTACAGCTATTCATGTATAGCAGTAGCGTGGGACAACAGGCGCTACTGCTATACGTTAGCTGTAGCACCTTATTTGTAGTGCCGGTCCCCGCGCTACTAATAGGCCCAAAACCCGCTCTGCTGCTAGGCTTTTCCCTAGTAGTGTAGAGCTATAAGTATATGAAAGATCAACAAAAGAAACTAAGTGGGTGTGCATCCAACTTGCTTGCTCATGAAGACCTAAGGCATTTTGAGGAAGCCCATCATTGGAATATACAAGCCAAGTTCTATAATTAAAAATTCCCACTAGTATGTGAAAGTGATAACATAGGAGACTCTCTATCATGAATATCATGGTGCTACTTTGAAGCACAAGTGTGGTAAAAGGATAGTAACATTGTCCCTTCTCTCTTTTTCTCTCATTTTTTATTTGGGCCTTTTCTCTTTTTTATGGCCTCTTTTCTTTCTCTTTTTTTTCGTCCGGAGTCTCATCCCGACTTGTGGGGGAATCATAGTCTCCATCATCCTTTCCTCACTGGGACAATGCTCTAATAATGATGATCATCACACTTTTATTTTCTTACAACTCAATACTTAGAACAAATTATGACTCTATATGAATGCCTCCGGTGGTGTACCGGGGTATGCAATGAATCAAGAGTTACATGTATGAAAGAATTATGAATGGTGGCTTTGCCACGAATATGATGTCAACTACATGATCATGCTAAGCAATATGACAATGATGGAGTGTGTCATAATAAACGGAACGGTGGAAAGTTGCATGGCAATATATATCGGAATGGCTATGGAAATGCCATAACAGGTAGGTATGGTGGCTGTTTTGAGGAAGGTATATGGTGGGGGTATGATACCGGCGAAAGGTGCGTGGTATTAGAGAGGCTAGCAACGGTGGAAGGGTGAGAAAAGTGTGTATAATCCATGGACTCAACATTAGTCATAAAGAACTCATATACTTATTGCAAAAATCTACAATTTATCAAAGCAAAGTATTACATGCATGCTCCTAGGGGGATAGATTGGTACGAAAAGACCATTGCTCATCCCCGACCGCCACTCATAAGGAAGACAATCAAAAAATAAATCATGCTCCGACTTCATCACATAACGGTTCACAATACGTGCATGCTACGGGAATCACAAACCTTAACACAAGTATTTCTCTAATTCACAACTACGCAACTAGCATAAATTTAATATCACCATCTTCATATCTCAAAACACTTATCAAGCATCAAATTCTCATAGCATTCAACACACTCATAAGAAAGTTGTTACTATCCTTGAATACCAAGCATATTAGGATTATTTAAGCAAATTACCATGCTATTTAAGACTCTCAAAATAATATAAGTGAAGCATGAGAGATCAATAGTTTCTATAAAACAAATCCACCACCGTGCTCTAAAAGATATAAGTGAAGTGCTAGAGCAAAGCTATATAACTCAAATGATATAAGTGAAGCACATAGAGTATTCTAACAAATTCCAAATCATGTATGGCTCTCTCAAAAAGGTGTGTACAGAAAGGATGATTGTGGTAAACTAAAAAGCAAAGACTCAAATCATACAAGACGCTCCAAGCAAAACACATATCATGTGGTGAATAAAAATATAGCTCCAAGTAAAGTTACCGATCGAAGTAGACGAAAAGAGGGGATGCCTTCCGGGGCATCCCCAAGCTTTGGCTTTTAGGTGTCCTTAGATTATCTTGGGGGTGCCATGGGCATCCCCAAGCTTAGGCTCTTGCCACTCCTTGTTCCATAATCCATCAAATCTTTACCCAAAAACTTGAAAACTTCACAACACAAAACTTAAAGTAGAAAATCTCGTGAGCTCCGTTAGCGAAAGAAAACAAAAGACCACTTCAAGGTACTGTAATGAACTCATTCTTTATTTATATTGGTGCTAAACCTAATGTATTCCAACTTCTCTATGGTTTATAAACTAGTTTACTAGCCATAGATTCATCAAAATAAGCAAACAACACACGAAAAACAGAATCTATCAAAAACAGAACAGTCTGTAGTAATCTGTAGCTAGCGCACGATATGGAGCCACAAAAATTCTAAAATAAATTTCTGGACGTGAGGAATTTATCTATTAATAATCTTAAAAAGGAATTAACTACATATCACTTTTCAAATAAAAATGGCAGCAGTTCTCGTGAGCGCTAATGTTTCTATTTTTTACAGCAAGATTAACAAGACTTTCCCCAAGTCTTCCCAACGGTTCTACTTGGCACAAACACTAATTAAACACAAAAAACACAGCCTAAACATAGGCTAAATAAATTATTTATTACTAAACAGGAGCAAAAATCAAGGAATAAAAATAAAATTGGGTTGCCTCCCAACAAGCGCTATCGTTTAACGCCCCTAGCTAGGCATAAGAAGCAAGGATAGATCTAGGTATTGCCATCTTTGGTGGGTAATACATAAGTGGATCTCATAATAGATTCATAAGGTCATTTAATTTTCTTTCTAGGAAAGTGTTCCATGCCTTTCCTAACGGAAATTGGAATCTAATATTTCCTTCCTTTATATCAATAATTGCACCAATCGTTCTAAGGAAAGGTCTACCAAGAATAATAGGACATGAAGGATCGCAATTTATGTCAAGAACAATAAAATCTATGGGCACATAATTCCTATTTTCAACAATAAGAACATCATTAATTCTTCCCATAAGTTTCTTAATAGTGGAATCCGCAAGGTGCAACTTTAGAGAGCAATCATCAAAATCACGGAAACCTAACAAATCACACAAAGTCTTTGGAATCGTGGAAACACTAGCACCCAAATCACACAAAGCATAGCATTCATGATCTTTTATTTGAATTTTAATAGTTGGTTCCCACTCATCATAAAGTTTTCTGGGGATAGAACCTTCCAATTCAAGTTTTTCTTCACAAGATTGCATCAAGGCATCAACGATATGTTTGGTGAACGCTTTATTTTGACTATAAGCGTGAGGAGAATTTAGCACGGATTGCAACAAGGAAATACAATCAATCACAGAGCAATTTTCATAATAAAATTCCTTAAAATCCAAAATAGTGGGTTTAGCAACATCAATTTTAGCATCAAGATCTAAAAACTCTGAATTCTTGGAACGTCTTCTAGGTAAAGGTGGATCATAATAAGTCCCATCATTATTAAGATTCATATTGAAAAACAAAGATTTAATAGGGGACACATCAATAACTTTTAGATCTTCATCTTTATTTTCATAGCAATCCGGTTTAGCGGCCATCCTATTAACTAAGGTGGCTTGCTTATCTGAAATTTCAGCGGTCAACTTCTCAAGACGAGCAATTTGGGATCTTAAACCATCAAATTCTTTAGACATATCATCGAGCTCTTTATTCATAAAACTCATAAAACTTTTTTGTTCCTTAAGCTCGTTTCTAAAGAAACTATTATGCTCGAATTGCAAGACCATAAAACTCCTAACATTGTTTTCGATTTCTTCTAACCTTTTAAGGTGAAGATCACCAAATCAAGGAAGAGCCATCGAGACAAGAAAGAAAACTAACACACAAGCAAACAAAAAGCAAGCGGGCAAAAAGAGGCAAACAGAGAAAGAGAAGGAGGATAGAGAGAGAGGGCGAATAAAACGGCAAGGGTGAAGTGGGGGAGAGGAAAACAAGAGGCAAATGGCAAATAATGTAATGTGGGGGATAGGGATTGTGATGGGTACTTGGTATATTTACTTTTGCGTAGACTCCCCGGCAACGGTGCTAGAAATCCTTCTTGCTACCTCTTGAGCACTGCATTAGTTTTCCCCGAAGAGGAACAGATGATGCAACAAAGTTGCGTAAGTATTTCCCTCAATTTTTGAGAACCAAGGTATCAATCCAGTAGGAGGCTACGCGCGAGTCCCTAGTACCTGCACAAAACAAATAAATCCTCGCAACCAACGCGATAAGGGGTTGTCAATCCCTACATGGCCACTTACGAGTGTGAGATCTGATAGATATGATAAGTTAATATTTTTGGTATTTTTATGATAAAGATGAAAAGTAAAATAAAAGGCAAAGTAAAAAAGCAAAGGAAATTACTAAGTATTGGAAGATTAATATGATTAACATAGACCCGGGGACCATAGGTTTCACTAGTGGCTTCTCTCAAGAGCATAGGTATTCTACGGTGGGTGAACGAATTACTGTTGAGCAATTGACAGAATTGAGCATAGTTATGAGAATATCTAGGTATGATCATGTATATAGGCATCACGTCTGAGACAAGTAGACTGACTCATGCCTGCATCTACTACTATTACTCCACTCATCGACCGCTATCCAGCATGCATCTAGAGTATTAAGTTCATGAAAACAGAGTAACGCCTTAAGCAAGATGACATGATGTAGAGGGATAAACTCATGCAATATGATGAAAACCCCATCTTGTTATCCTTGATGGCAATAATACAATACGTGTCTTGCTGCCCCTACTGTCACTGGGAAAGGACACCGCAAGATTGAACCCAAAGCTAAGCACTTCTCCCATTGCAAGAAAGATCAATCTAGTTGGCCAAACCAAACTAATAATTCGAAGAGACTTGCAAAGATAACCAATCATACATAAAAGAATTCAGAGAAGATTCAAATATTATTCATAGATAGACTTGATCATAAACCCACAATTCATCGGTCTCAAAAAACACACCGCAAAAAGAAGATTACATCGATTAGATCTCCACAAGAGAGGGGGAGAACATTGTATTGAGATCAGAAAAGAGAGAAGAAGCCATCTAGCTAATAACTATGGACCCGTAGGTCTGAGGTGAACTACTCACACTTCATCGGAGGGGCTATGGTGATGATGTGGAAGCCCTTCGTGATCGATGCCCCCTCCGGCGGAGCTCCGGAACAGGACCCAAGATGGGATCTCGTGGATACAGAAAGTTGCGGCGGTGGAATTAGGGTTTTGGCTCCGTATATGATCGTTTGGGGGTACGTAGGCGAGGGAGTCCTGGATTAGGGGGTCTCCAGACAGCCGGACTATATCCTTTGGCCGGACTGTTGGACTATGAAGATACGAGATTGAAGACTTCGTCCCGTGTCCGGATGGGACTCTACTTGGCGTGGAAGGCAAGGTAGGCAGTACGGATATGTATATCTCCTCCTTTGTAACCGACCTTGTGTAACCCTAGCCCCTTCCGGTGTCTATATAAACTGGCGGATTTTAGTCCATAGGACAACATACAATCATACCATAGGCTAGCTTCTAGGGTTTAGCCTCTCCGATCTCGTGGTAGATCAACTCTTGTACTACTCATATTATCAAGAATAAATCAAGCATGACGTATGGTTTTACCTCCATCAAGAGGGCCCGAACCTGGGTAAAACATCGTGTCCCCTGCCTCCTGTTACCATCCGCCTTAGACGCACAGTTCGGGACCCCCTACCTGAGATCCGGCGGTTTTGACACCGACATTGGTGCTTTCATTGAGAGTTCCTCTGTGTCATCATCATTAGGCTTGATGGCTCCTTCAATCATCGATAGAGATGCAGTCTGGGGTGAGACTTTTCTCCCCGGACAGATCTTTGTATTCGGCAGCTTCGCACTACAGGCCAACTCGCTTGGCCATCTAGAGCAGATCGAGAGTTACGCCCCTGGCCACCAGGTCAGGTTTGGAAGCTTAAACTACACAGCCGATATCCGCGGAGACTTGATCTTCGGCGGATTCGAGCATCTGCCTAGTGCGCCACATGGTCACGATGAGCATGATTTAGCTCTGCCATCGGGCAGTGTTCAGGAGATCGCGCCGGCAACCGCTCCGACCCTCAATTCGGAGCCAGTTGCGCCATCCATGGACGGGTGGATAGACCCCGCCACGGAGGCCGCACTCTCATCGGCGATCGAGCCGAGTATCGACCTTACCCTTCACGGGAGCCGTGACGCTGAAC
This sequence comes from Triticum dicoccoides, assembly GCF_002162155.2. Lineage (NCBI taxonomy): Eukaryota > Viridiplantae > Streptophyta > Magnoliopsida > Poales > Poaceae > Triticum > Triticum dicoccoides. Next base: position 84,923,745 of record NC_041380.1, read on the forward strand.
TACCGGATTCTTCCTCAGCAACGGACTCTGGACTGCCTGCGCCCGTGCCTATCAAATCCGACTGGGCGCCGATCATGGAGTTTACCTCTGCGGATATTTTCCAGCACTCGCCCTTCGGCGAGATACTGAACTCTTTAAGGTCTCTCTCCTTGTCAGGAGAGTCCTGGCCGAACTATGTCCGGCAGGATTGGGATGCAGATGATGAAGAAATTCGCCACCCACCCACCACCCACTTAGTAGCCACTGTCGACGATTTGACCGACATGCTCGACTTTGACTCCGAAGACATCAACGGCATGGACGATGATGCAGGAGGCGAACAAGAACCACTTCCCACAGGGCACTGGACAGCCACCTCATCATATGACATATATATGGTGGACACACCCAAAGAAGGCAATGGCGACGGGACAGCGGAGGATGACCCCTCCAAGAAGCAACCCAAGCGCCGACGTCAGCGGCGCCGCTCTAAGTCTCGCCAAAGCAAAAGCGGTGACACCGGCACAGGAGATAGTAGCACTCCGGACAGTGCCGAAGATGACAACAATCCCCTCCAGCAAGATTTAGGGCAGGAGGATGGAGAAGCCAGCCCTCCCGAGAGATCGGCAGATGGAGCGGCGGAGGATGATAATTACATGCCTCCCTCCGAAGACGAGGCAAGCCTCGATGATGACGAATTCGTCGTGCCTGAGGATCCCGTCGAACAAGAGCGCTTCAAGCGCCGGCTTATAGACACGGCAAATAGCCTTAAGAAAAAGGAACATTAGCTTCAAGCTGATCAAGATTTGCTAGCTGACAGATGGACTGAAGTCCTTACGGCCGAGGAATATAAACTCGAACGCCCCTCCAAGAGTTACCCAAAGCGCAGGTTGCTACCCCGACTGGAGGAGGAAGCACCAAAACCTACATCTCCAGCGTATGACGCGGCTGATCGGCCACCTCGTGACCGCGACAAAGAGGCATTCCAGCCAAAAGTTCAGCCCGCACCCCGACGCCACTCAAATAAAAATGTCAAGACATGGGGAAATACGCCAGACCTGCGAGACGTATTGCAGGACAAAGCAAAACACGCAAGATCGATCTACGAATCATGAGGGCGTGCCACTATGCGAGAAAATAACCGTCACGCCGGATACAGTAAAAGTAAGTCTGGCCGGGCCGAACACAGCGGACAAGACTCATTTGAGCTGCGTCGCGATATAGCCCAGTATAGAGGCGCCGCACCCCCCCCTATGCTTCACAGACGAAGTAATGGATCATCAAATCCCAGAGGGTTTCAAACCCGTAAATATAGAATCATACGACAGCACAACAGATCCTGCGGTATGGATCGAGGACTTCCTCCTACACATCCACATGGCCCGCGGTGATGATCTACACGCCATCAAATACCTCCCACTCAATCTCAAAGGACCAGCTCGGCATTGGCTCAACAGCCTGCTAGCAGAATCCATTGGCCGTTGGGAAGATCTGGAAGCCGCATTCCTTGAAAACTTCCAGGGCACTTATGTGCGACCACCAGATGCCGATGACTTGAGCCACATAATTCAACAGCCAGAGGAATCGGCCAGGCAATTCTGGACATGGTTCCTAACAAAGAAAAATCAAATCGTCGATTGTCCGGATGCATAGGTCCTAGCATCTTTTAAATACAACATCTGCGACGAGTGGCTCGCTCGGCACCTTGGCCAGGAAAAGCCGAAATCTATGGCAGCCCTCACGACACTCATGACCCGCTTTTGCGCGGGAGAAGATAGCTGGCTGGCTCACAGCAATAAGATATCAAAGAACCATGGTACTTCGGATACCAAGGATGGCAATGGCAGGTCACATCGCAACAAACATAAGCGCCGCATTAACAGTGATAATACGAGGATACGACAGTCAATGCCGAATTCAAAGGCTCTAAACCCGGTCAGCGGAAAAAGGCATTCAAAAGAAGCACTCCAGGCCCGTCCAGTTTGGACCATATACTCGATCGCTCGTGTCAAATACACGACACCCCCGACAAGCTAGCCAACCACACCAACAGGGATTGTTGGGTGTTGAAGCAGGCCGGTAAGTTAAATGCCGAAAACAAAGATAAGGGGTTGCATGGCGATGAAGAGGAGGAGCCCCGGCAGCCGAACACCGGAGGACAGAAGAGGTTCCCCCCACAAGTGCGGACGGTGAACATGATATACGCAACCCACATTCCCAAGAGGGAGCGGAAGCGTGCGCTAAGGGACGTATATGCGTTGGAGACAGTCGCCCCAAAGTTCAACCCATGGTCCTTGTTGGTGTCAAAACCGGTGGATCTCGGGTAGGGTGTCTCAAACTGTGCGTGTAAGGCGGATGGTAATAGGAGGCAGGGGACACGATGTTTTACCCGGGTTTGGGCCCTCTTGATGGAGGTAAAACCCTACGTCCTGCTTGATTTATTCTTGATGATATGAGTATTACAAGAGTTGATCTACCATGAGATCAGAGAGGCTAAACCCTAGAAGCTAGCCTATGGTATGATTGTATATTGTCCTATGGACTAAAACCCTCCAGTTTATATAGACACCGGAGGGGGTAGGGTTACACAAGGTCGGTTACAAAGGAGGAGATATATATATCCGTATTGCCTAGCTTGCCTTCCACGCCAAGTAGAGTCCCACCCGGACACGAGACGATGTCTTCAATATTGTATCTTCATAGTCCAACAGTCAGGCCAAAGGATATAGTCCGGCTATCCGGAGACCCCTAATCCCGGACTCCCTCAGTAGCCCCTGAACCAGGCTTCAATGATGATGAGTCTGGCACGCAGTGTTGTCTTCGGCATTGCAAAGCGGGTTCCTCCTCCGAACACATCATAGAAGAGTTTGAATACTAGGATAGTGTCTGACCCTGCAAAATAAATTCCACATACCACCGTAGAGAGAATAATATTCCCACAAATCTTAATCTACTGACACGCTTTGGCAACATGACATCAGGCCATGGCTCGATGATTTATTCGAACCATTTTTCTTCAACCAACCCCACACATAACGCGAGGCGGTTTCTTGACACGTCTTGTCAAAGCAGAGATCGTGTTCCCCTAATTACGGGATTCTCATCAATATGGTCATGGGTAACCCAACCGTGTCTAGGACTCCTAGATTTTAGGCAAGTCCCAAACGGCCACTAGGAGGACGCTTGATATTCACCCTCTTTATAGAGGGACAAGGCTTTTACTTTTTTCCCTCCCGTGCTCAATTGAATCCTTCCCCCGCCTCGAGTTCTAACACCCAAAGCCCAGGCCAGGTGCTTTGGACCTTCAATCATGTCCGGATCTAGCCTTCAAGGCCGGTGGACGCCCTCCTCCGTTACGGAAGAGGATATCAAGAAGTTGAGGGAGGCCAGATACCGGACCGCCGAGGTTTCGCATCGGCTGCCTGTCCGAGGGCTGGTCGTCCCTACTCCCGAACCCAACGAGAACATTGTGTTCATCTCCCACTTGCTCCGAGGTCTAGGCCTCACTCTGGATCCCTTCGTTAGGGGTTTGATGTTCTATTACGGTCTACATTTCCATGATCTAGCCCCGGACTCCTTTCTCCACATCTCGGCATTTATTGTCGTATGTGAGGCCTTCCTCCGCATTACCCCTCACTTCGGCCTGTGGCTCAAGACCTTTGATTTGAAGCCGAAGATGGTCGAGGGGCAGCATGTAGCGTGCGGAGGCGCATTAATAAGTAAGATCGCTGGAGCTCCATGGCCAAAAGGTTCCTTTCAAGAGGTGTCCGGATTATCGCAACGGGAGTGGTTTTACATCACATCTCCCAGAAGTGCCAAGTGGGTGGCTGCCCCTGCTTTCCGCTCGGGCCCTCCACCACAACTGATGTCATGGATTAGCAGAGGGCTGAGCTGGGGTCCAGCCAAGGACGTGCCTATACTGCAGAGCCGCATTCAAGATCTCTTCGAAGGAGATTTCAGTCTAGTTACGGTGGTGCAAGTCATGCTGGTTCGTCGAGTCCAGCCTTGCAAACGCCGGCCCCTCTGCATGTGGGAGTTCAACCCAGAAGGACCATGCACTATTCATAATTTCCTCGGCCTGACGCACGAGGAGATGTATAAATCATTCTTCGGACCCCAAATAGAGTGTCCGGATACTACCGAGGACGTGGGCCTGAGCAACAACCGCACCGCCGACCAAGTAAATAATCCTCTAGCCAAACACACTGTCTTTCATTTATCATGATGTCATTCCGAGAAATCGCTCTTTGACCGGGACTGGCTAACAAAGGCGAAGATGATTCGGTGTTCGGCCCCCCTTCCTGAGGGTTCGGACAATCCGGTACTGGAAAAGATGCTCGAGCTTGCGCCTTGCCCGGCGCCCTCAAAGGAAGATAAAGCGGGGAATAATGAGGGCGAAAGTGGGCCCCCACCACTACCAATTCCAACCGAGGGAATAAGTGCCTTCGTGAAGGAGGATAATCAAGGGAAGAATCTGACATTCTCTCGCTCCGAGGAAGGAAGAGGACTGCCTCTGAAGAGCCGGAAACCAAGGCTTCCAAACGGGAGAAGTCTCCACCAGAGGGTCCTGCCTCGGAGGGTGCTCTTGCCGCACAAAGTCCGCGCGGGGATCAGCCCTCTAACGAGCCGTAAGTGATAAAAATGCTTAATAGTAAAGATATTATACATTACTTTCGAGGAAAATAACCGAAGCATTTATCTTGCAGTTCGGATCTTAGCCCCTCTTAACAGAGCTCGTCTTCAGGGGATCCTCTTCCGGAGATGATGGAGAGCGAAACGCCTCCCCCGGACTCCCCCGCTCAAGAAGCGGGCAACCTTGAAGTGTCGTCAAGGAGGGCCTCCCCGGGTTCGGTGAGGCCAGAAGATAATCCTATGGTCACCCGAAGTCCCCAGTATCCGGCTCTTGAAGAGGGCGAACAAAAGAGTCTAGCGCCGTCTGGTATGTGGTCGGACGTACTGAGGGATCTGCTAAAGTGAGCGACCATCTCGGAAAAACACCGTAAGCTGATGGGTACGGTGATGGAAAGGATTTCGTCCGCCAAAAGCGGGTTGCATGACGCCTTTATGAGTCTACTGACGGGCTTTGAGGTACGTAAAATAGTGTGCATTTGTGATAGTACCGCACATTTTTAGGTGTGCCCTATGTAGATAGTGGCCCCTGAGACTCTGGTTGTCGCCGAGAACGGCGGCAAACGGAGGATCGTAGTCCCAGGTAATAACCATACCGCTTTATGTGCAGGTAGTGGAAGCTCCGGTGGCTAGCCGAACAAATGAGTTAGCCGCACTAAAGCGGCAACTAGATGCGGCAGATGCCGACATCGAGCTTGTTAACAAGCGGCTTGACGAGGCACAGGGTAAGTAATGTTTTCTGGTGAATGTCACATAGTATAACGCAAGTATCTTTAATATGTTGTGACTGCAGATGGAGCTGCCACCGTGGAGACCCTTTGGGCGGAGCTTGCCCGAGCCAAAGAACAAGCAAGGATTAGTAATGCGGCCGCTTTAAAGGCGGCCGAAGAGTTAAGAGCCGAAAAGGCTGAACATTGCAAGAGCAAAGATAAAATGGCCAAGATGGATGTAAAGTTAAAAGACACTGCCGACCGTTGCCAGTTCCTTGAAGAAGAAAACCGGGCGAGGGCGACGGACCTCGAGAAGGCCACAATGGCGACCAAGGACACCCGCTCTGCCATCAGAGCGAAGAAGGAGGAACTGCGTGAAGCCGGGGATATTGCGGCTGGGAAGCCCTTTATGGTGCGGCGGAAGTTCAGAGATCCGCGGTATGCCCCTATGGATCGGCTGTGGAGTTCGGCAGACGCATATATGGACTTGGCGGCGAGCGCTGTCGATGCGGCCGAATACTTCCGAGATCAAACAGATCATGAAGTGGACAAGCTGTTCTGGTCGTAGTTTAATGTTCCAGAGCGTCTGCTTCCATTGACTGATCAGCTAGCCGAATGGGCCGAACTCAATAGGTTGTCCAGACTCGCCATGAGGTCTGTTGTGGATCAGCTGTGGCCGGAAAAGCCGAAGCCGAACAACTATTTCAGCTTAGTGCAGCAGTTCCTTGGTGCGGTGCCGCGCATCAATGCGATGAAAAGGTCGGCATGTATAGAAGGCTCGCGGATGGCCTTTGCCCATGTCAAAGCATACTGGGCGGAGATGGATGATGTCACTGTTGCGGCGCAGGGTTCGGCCATAGGCCGAGTGGCTGCCGAGCACTATTTTGAAGAGGTTATTGAGGGTGCTCGTTTGATAGATGCCCAGTGCTCGAAGAATATTATGTTTGAGTGACATATATTCCCATTGTAAAAACAATGTTATATTGAATTTATCGAGGCTGTATTTATACTTGCGCCCGAAAGTATTGTGATGCCTCCTATGCGGTCGTTTATGTATACATGTGTATAACCTGAAAGATTGAAGTCGTCAGCTTCAGCCCCCATGCATATAATGCGGGGGTGTTTGCAGAAGACGCATATTCACACTTAATCCAATGTCTTGGTTCTAATAAGGAGGTGATAGCGCAGCGAACTAGGCAACCGGACTATAATGCTTTAACACTTTCACTTAGCCATAGGAGTTTGACAGTGGGCTACTATATAGCCCCTGGTGGCTCCGCACTCACCCGAATTCGGGGTGCGTACATGCCCAGCCGGGAAACGGCCCTTTGTTAAGGCGGAGGAATTCTAAGATCCCAATAGGTCATTGAGTGGTTGACCAGTCTCGCGCTATATCATGACAGTCAGTTTTCGGCTTTCTCTACTGAGGTGCTCGTCCGGATGAACCAGGGCACAATCGCAGTAGTTCTCCTGGTGCCGCCTTAGCCGATAGAGCGGAACATAAGGCAGCAAAACACAGGAGCCGGGCAAACCCAACATTTGACCAAAGACATGATTCGGAGCTGATGCATATAAGGCCAAACTCGCGACGCCGAACACTCCCTAAGGTATTCGGTCTTTATGGTGTAAACCGGGCCTAAACAGTGCCCTTTGTAAGAAGCCCCTGGTGTCCAGGTACGTGCATTATTCTGACGTGGCCACATGCCAAGACGTTAGCATCCTTCTTAATTGTACTGAGAATCCGAGGGATGTGTATCAACAAGAGACAGTAAAAAAGGTTTACGCAGGGTCTTAATCTAAAAAGAGTCCTTGGAACGGGTCCCTGCTGCACGTCTGCACCAGTGTCTCCATTGTGTCGTATCCTGGACGGGTGTAGCACAATGATCATCTGTAAAAGAGAGGAACTTAGGTGAAAAGTTGTTGTGCAAAAAGGTATGTTTAAAGAAACCATGTATAATTCAAGATGAGTGAAAATTGCCACTTGTCTGCGCGCGTTGAGCCCCTTGTAATTGTAATAGGGGTGTGGCCATCAAACCTGTATGAATTACATGTAGCTGCACCGAACTTTGTCTAACCGTGGCAGCCGCACTCTCTTCGGCGCGCATGGATCGCTCAATATTTCCATTTACTATGATGATGCCACGTGGACCGGGCATCTTAAGCGTGAGGGAAGCGTAATGCGGTATTGCATTAAAGCGAGCGAAAGCTTTGCGTCCAAGTAGTGCTTGATAGCCACTTTGGAACGGAGCAATGTGGAAGGTTAAATTTTCACTATGGAAGTTATCGGGGAAGCCGAATATAACCTCTAGTAGCAGGGAGCCCGTGCAATGAGCCCCTGGGCCTGGCGTTACTCCTTTAAAGGTAGTATTGCTGTGGAAAATTTTCGTTGGGTCTATCCCCATTTTGCGGATTGTGTCCTGATATATCAGGTTTAGACTGCTGCCACCGTCCATCAGGACACGTGTGAAGTGGTATCCGTCAATTATTACCAAGGCAGCCCATCCTGCGCACCGGATACTTGCCGAGTAATCCTGATGGTCGAAGGTGATCGGTTGAGATGGCCAGTGGCAGAACTCCGCGGTGATAGGCCCTTGGGCATATTTATCTTGGAGTGCTGCTTTGTTTCTCCCATTTATCACGTGTATCACGTTTACTGTTTTGACTTCTGGTGGAAATTTCTTCTGTTCCCCAGTGCTTTGCTTGCGAGGCTCATCCTCGTCTTCGCTTAGTGTATCCTGCCCCTTATGTTCGGCATTGAGCTTGCCGGACTGCTTGAAGACCCAACATTCTCTATGGGTATGATTTGTAGATTTATCGGGGGTGCTATGGATCTGACATATTTGGTCCAAATTTTTTTTGGGTTGGACAGTTCATCTCTGGCGCCTTTAGAGGGCGGCTTTTGCTGACCTGGCCGAGAGCTTCTGAATCCGGCGTTTACCGCTGTGCTCTTCGGGCTCTCTTCTTTATTCCGGCGCTTATTATTTTTGCTGCACCGTATTTTCCCGTTTCCATCTCTAACTTCGGATGTACTTGGGTCGCTGGTGCTGCATCGGGCTAGCCAGATATCCTCGCCCGCGCAAAAGCGGGTCATGAGGCTTGTTAATGCTGCCATTGTTCTTGGCTTTTCTTGGTCGAGGTGTCTGGCAAGCCATTCGTCTCGAACACTATGTTTAAAAGATGCCAAGGCTTCGGCGTCCGGACAGTCGACTATTTGGTTCTTTTTAGTAAGAAACATGTTCCAAAGCTTTCGGACTGACTCTCCGGGCTGTTGAGTTATATGACTTAAATCGTCCGCATCCGGAGGTCGGACATAAGTCCCTTGAAAATTTGCCGCAAAGCATCTTCGAGCTCTTCCCAGCTTCCAATGGAGCTTTCGGGGAGGCTTTTCAGCCAGTGCCGAGCTGGCCCTTTGAGTTTGAGGGGTAAATACTTAATGGCGTGGAGATCATCTCCTCGAGCCATATGGATATGGAGGATATAGTCATCAATCCAGACCCCGGGGTCTGTTGTTCCGTCGTATGCCTCTATGTTTACGGGTTTGAATCCCTCTGGAAATTCATGGTCCAGTACCTCGTCGGTGAAACATAGGGGGTGTGCGGCACCCCTATATCTGGGTGTACCGCATTGTTCGGATGTTTGTTGTGTTGCATCGTATGCTGGAGCGCGCTTGCGTGGTCCATAGATGGATCTGGTTGCGCCGTCCTTTTGATGCGAGCCCTCGCGTGGATCGCGTATTGGCTCATGTGCGGCGTTGTTTGCCGCTCTATGTTGGCCGTGAGGTCGTCTATCCGGCCAGATGGCCGTTTTAATTTTTGGTTGCGGGGGATCTAAGGCCTCCTCATCAAATTCAGGTAGCAACTTCCGCTTCGGGTAGCTCTTGGTGGGGTGATTACCGCCGTACTTCGCTGCTGTGTTGAGTACTTTACTCCATCAGATTCTGAGTGTGTCTTGCGCAGCCTTGAGCCTTTGCTTCTGCTTTTTTAGACTCCTCGCGGTGGCAACAAGCCTTTGACGGGCATTCTGTTGCTCCGGGTGTCTGTCCAGTGTGATGTCGTCCGGACTATTATCTTTGACAGAGTCGGGTTGTTCGGTTTGATTCTCCATGTTGTCGTGGTCCAGCGATGGTTCACCCTGCTCTAACGCTGGGTCTATATGATCGTTGTTTCTGCTGAGGCGGGATTTGGACGGCGCTTACGCCGCCGCTTTGACTGCTTCTTGAGGGGACGACCCTTTGTTACGTTCTTCCGTTCCTCGTCGTCATTTTCTTTTGGTGTGTCCACCATGTATACGTCATGTGATGAAGTGGGTGTCCAGTACCCTGTGGGCAGTGGTTCCTGTTCGTCTCCTGCATCGTCGTCCATACCGTCGATGTCTTCGGAGTCGAAGTCGAGCATGTCGGTTAAGTCATCGACAGTGGCTACTAAGTGGGTGGTGGGTGGGCAGCAAATTTCTTCGTCATCCGCATCCCAATCCTGCCAGACATAGTTCGGCCAGGACTCTTCTGACAAGGAGAGAGACTTTAATGAGTTTAGTATGTTGCCAAAGGGCGAGTGCTGAAAAATATCCGTGCAGGTAAACTCCATGATCGGCGCCCAATCGGATTCGCTAGGAACGGGCGCAGGCGGTTCGGAGTCCGTGGCCGGAGAAGGATCCGGCAGTTTGACAACACGGCTCTCGTACAGGGTAAGGTCGATGTTCGGCTCAATCGCCGCTGAGGGTAAGGCCTCCATGGCGGGGTCCATCCACCCGTCCATGGACGGCGCAACTGGCTCCGAATTGAGGGTCGGAGCGGCTACCGGTGCGATCTCCTAAATACGGTCCGATGGTAGAGCTAAATCGTACTCATTGTGACTGTGTGGCGCACAAGGCAGGGGCTCGAATCCGTCGAAGATCAAGTCTCCGCGGATATCGGCCGTGTAATTTATGCTTCCAAACCTGACCTGATGGCCAGGGGCGTAGCTTTCTATCTGCTCCAGATGGCCAAGCGAGTTGGCCCGCAGTGCGAAGCCGCCGAACACAAGGATCTGTCCGGGGAGAAAAGTCTCACCCTGGGCTGCATCGCTATCGATGATAGAAGGAGCCATCAAGCCTAACGGCGACGACACAGAGGAACTCTCAATGAAAGCACCAATGTCGGTGTCAAAACTGGCGGATCTCGGGTAGGGGGTCCCGAACTGTGCGTCTAAGGCGGATGGTAACAGGAGGAAGGGGACACGATGTTTTACCCAGGTTCGGGCCCTCTTGATGGAGGTAAACCCTATGTCCTGCTTGATTTATTCTTGATGATATGAGTATTACAAGAGTTGATCTACCATGAGATCAGAGAGGCTAAACCCTAGAAGCTAGCCTATGATATGATTGTATGTTGTCCTACGGACTAAAACCCTCCGGTTTATATAGACACCGGAGGGGGCTAGGGTTACACAAGGTCGGTTACAAAGGATGAGATATACATATCCGTATTGCCTAGCTTGCCTTCCACGCCAAGTAGAGTCCCACCCGGACACGATACGAAGTCATCAATCTTGTATCTTCATAGTCCAACAGTCCGGCCAAAGGATATAGTCCGGCTATCCGGAGACCCCTAATCCCGGACTCCCTCAGTCCTCTTGTCCGACCACCTTCGATCGCAGGGACCACCCCACTAGTATCTGTCATGGTCCTAGACCCAATCATTGACGGATTTCACCTCACTAGAGTCCTTATGGATGGCGGCAGCAGCCTGAACCTGCTTTATCAGGACACAGTGTGCAAAATGGGTATAGACCCCTCAAGGATCAAACCAACAAAAACGACCTTCAAAGGCGTCATACCAGGTGTAGAGGCCCATTGCACAGGCCCAGTCACACTGGAAGTGGTCTTCGGATCCCCGGATAACTTCCGAAGCGAGGAGTTAATCTTCGATATAGTCTCGTTCCGCAGCGGCTATCATTCACTGCTCGGGCGAACCGCATTTGCGAGATTCAACGCAGTACCTCACTATGCATATCTCAAGCTCAAGATGCCAGGACCTCGGGGGGTCATCACAGTCAACGGGGATATAGAGCGCTCTCTCCGTACAGAGGAGCACACTGTGGCCCTCACAGCAGAAGCGCAAAGCAGCCTCTTAAGGCAATCCACGAGTTCGGCGATTCAAGACCCGGACACCTTCAAGCGCGCCTGGAGTAATCGGCAACAAGACCGCCTGGCACGTTCCGAGCTTGCATAGCAATGCATCCCCCACCCCAGTACCAGCCAAACAGCGAAATCCGTGCCACGCATACATAATTACGCATTAAAAATACCATGGGCATAGGTGGGGAGAGGGGCACGACTACGGCACGCCCCAAGGGCGCGGCTCAACCGCACTAGGGGCTTCTCGCTTTGTTATTTTTCTCTCTTTCAGGACTTTAATCTCTGGAAACCCCGTCCGGCAGTACGGTTGCCGGACACACGATGCAACAACCAAGGAGGCAGAAAGCTACGTCGCACCACGAAACTCCCAGGTGGTCTCTGACAACGAGCGAAATACCCGCTTTAAATACCATTCCTCAGCTTGCCTTTGGAGGGGACATGTCAAATAGTCCTACTTTTTGCTTATCGCACTACTTGTATCATTCTGCTTTAATGCACCTTTTTGAATAAACAATGCATAGCACTAGACTATTATCGCATTCTCTATTCTTCTTATATATATATATGTTCATTCATGACATCCAGCACCCGTACACTCTGGTACGGCCAATACGCTAGGGGCTTAAACATACCCCATAATACGGCGTGAGAAGTCCGAACACTTTCGACAGTGCGGCACCCCGAACTTATAGCATTATATGCATCAGCTCCGAATCATGTCTTGGGTCAATAGTTGGGTTTGCCCGGCTCCCATGTTTTGGTACCTTACATTCCATTATATCGGCTAAGGTAGCACTGGGAGAACTACTGAGATTGTGCCCCGGTTCAGCTGGGCTAAGCACCTCAGTAGAGAAAGCTAAAATTGACTGTCATGATAAGGCGAGAGTTGGTCGCTGTTCAAGAGGTCTCGAGTCCCTAAAGACTTATGCCGCTTAGAGCGAGGAGTCGGCTTTATCCGGCTTAAGGCGTGTGTAGCGCCCTGAATTCGGCCTTCCGAATACTAGGGGCTTTGTCAAAAATTTAAAATTGTAGAATTCTATGGCTAAGTGAGAGTGATAAAGCATTATAGTCCGGTTGCCTTGTTCGTTGTGCTTAGCACCTCCCTCGAAGGACCCAACAATGGGAAAAAGAGTGCTCAGGTTTATCCCGAACACCCCAGCACTCGTGGCACGGGGGCAGAAGCCGACGACTGGCCATCTCTCAGATTTGATAAACAGCCACACAAAAGGTAATATTTTAAATTCAAACAAGCGTTGCATAGCGCATATGAACAAGTTTTCATAATACAGGATCAGACGAGCAAGTCCATTCAAAAATTACATCTTTTGCACACTCGTCCGCTACAATACGGGCACCCTTCAGGACACCCTCATAATACATTTCGGGGTGGCGATCCTCCTTGCCTTGCGGAGGCCCCTCCTTCACCAGCTTCTCAGCGTCCATCTTGGCCCAGTGCACCTTCGCACGGGCAAAGGCCCGGCATGCACCTTCGATACAGACGGACCACTTTATGGCCTCCAGCCATGGGCAGGCATCCATAAGCCGCCTCACCAGGCCAAAGTAGCTGTTGGGAAGGGAGTCGCCAGGCCACATCCGGACTATAAGGCCCCTCATGGCCTGTTCGGCTGCCTTGTGCAGCTCGACCAGTTGCTTCAGCTGGTCGCTCATAGGCATCGGGTGTTCGGTCCCAGTATACTGAGACCTGAACAGCTTCTCCGTCGAGCTTCCCTCCTCGGCCTGGTAAAACTTCACGGCATCCAACACGATGCGGGGCAAATCTGCGAATGCTCCTAGAGAGCTCCGGACTCGAGTAAGTAACAAGTAATTTACTTTCACATGCTTGCTTTGCATATTGAATGCCTTACCCGTCGCTATCTTCCTCATCGCCTCAATCTCCTGGAGGGCCTTTTGGGCTTCATCCTTGGCATTCTTTGTGCTCTTGAGGGCCGCGGAAAGCCCAGACTCTCGCGTCTTCGAGTCAAGCTCCAAAGCCTCGTGCTTCGTCACGAGAGCCTAGAGCTCTTGCTGCACCTCGCCCACCCGTGCCTCTTGCTTTTCCTGCTCGGTGCGCTCCTTGGCCGCTTTGTCTTCGGCCTCGGACAGCGCTTGCTTTAGGGTCGCCACTTCGGTCATGGCCCCTGGCACATTCATGATGATCCTGTCATTTCGCAACCACATTTTCTTTTTTATATATAGACAAGGTATTACTTACCTTTGTTCTCCTCGAGCTGCCTCTTGGCAAGGCCAAGCTCTTTCTCGGACCCCTCGAGGTCCTGCTTCAGTGCGGCGACCTCCGTAGTCAGTGCGGCAGAGGTCAGCAGCGAAGCCTGCATATGCATACAGACATACTTATATTAGACTCCTGCATATATTATTTGATCCTCTATTCGGCTTTTCTTTGTGAACACCAAACAGAGCATCAGGGGCTACTGTCTATGCGGTAATATTTTTCCTATATTTTAAATACTTACCCGAAAGCCTGTTAGAAGGCTGGCAGAGGCTTCAGTCAGTCCGCTCTTGGCGGACTAAACCTTCTTGATCACCGCACTCATAATAGTGCGGTGTTCTTCGTTGATGGAAGCGCCGTGAAGCACTCCCAGCAGGTTGTCCGGTGCCTCCGGATGGACAGAGGTCACCGGCATGATCGTCTTGCCCCTTTTGGAAGGGGGCCGTCTGCCCGAGTCCGAAACCACTGGAGGTTCTGGCACGGTGTTCGGCCGAGAGCCGAACATGGAGCCCCCGGGAGCCTTGCTCCCTTTGCTCCTCGAGCCCGGAAGGTCGCCTTGAGGCGCCTCCGGGACTGTCTCCCCCCGACTCGGTGCCCCTTGAGACAATACCTCGGCATTGTCCGTAGGGTAAGGAGAGGTGGCGGTTGGAAGTGTATCACTATTCATGACCGACGAGTCCAAGGAACCGTCCGATGATGATACATCGATACGGGATTGGGGCGGACTGCATAATCATATTCGGCGTTAGGAGAAGCAGTGTGACAAAGGTATGCTATGAGTTACTCTGGTATCCGAATACTTACGACTTTGCCAGGGGCTTGGCCCTGAGCAGCCACTCGTCTTCGCCGTCGGCGGTGGTGGTGGAGCAGTCCGGAAGGAGAGTTCTTCCCTTCTTGGACCCTTCGGCCTCCCCGGTTGGGGCGGCCTTCCTTTTCTTGTATCCCCCGGCTGGAGGGGGAGAATATTCATCTTCCTTCTCCTTGTTTTCACGGGAGGAGGGTGTCTCGGTGTTATCAAACGATGAGTCCGATACCACCTGGCGCCGGGAACTCTTTCGGGTTCCCTTGGCCTTCTTCTTGGTCTTCTCCAGCACCTCATAAGGAGCCGGAGTCCGCAATGTCTTCGGGCAGAGGGGTCGGACAGTCAATCTGCTCCAATGCCTCCACCCAGTCCTGTCAAAGGCATGGGAGCTCAGACCCCGCACATGGTTAAGCCATGGGAAATAAATATCCTACCAGATGTACAGAACTTACCGGATTCACAGGGCGCTTCGCGCTTAGCCCGCGGTCCTCGGTAAGAGAGGGAGGGACCTCGGCGCCCTTGAGCAGCACCCTCCAGACATCCTTATGCGTCGTGTCGAAGAGCTCGTGTAGAGTCTGTTGCTGGGCCGGGTCGAACTCCCATAAGTTGAAATCCCGTTGTTGACATGGGAGGATCCGGTGGAAGAGCATGACCTGGACTATGTTGACAAGCTTAAGTTTCTTGCTTATCATGTTCCGGATACACTTCTGGAGTCCGTCCAGCTCCACCGATGAACCCCAGGACATGCCCTTCTCCTTCCAGGAAGTGAGCCGCATGGCGATTCTGGATCAAAACTCGGGGGCCGCCACCCAGTTGGTGTCGCGTGGCTCGGTGATGTAGAACCACCCCGATTTCCACCCCTTTACGGTCTCCACGAAGGAGCCCTTGAGCCATGCAATGTTGGGCATTTTTACCACCATGGCTCCACCGCATTACACTTGTTGGCCGCCTACAACCTTCGGCTTGATATTGAAGGTATTCAGCCATAGGCCGAAGTGGGGCCGGATGCGGAGGAAAGCCTCGCACATGATGATGAACGCCGAGATGTTGAGGATGAAATTCAGGGCCAGATCATGAAAGTCCAGCCCATAGTAGAACATGAGGCCGCAGACGAATGGATGGAGGGGAAACCCCAATCCGCGGACGAAATGGGGGAGGAAAACCACCCTTTCATGAGGTTCCGGGGTAGGGACGATCTGCCCCGCGGCTGGCAGCCGGTGCGCGATATCCGCGGCTAAGTATCCGGCTCCATGTAGCTTTTTGATGTGTCCCTCCGTGATGGAGGAGGCCATCCACTTGCCTCCCACTCCGGACATGTTTGGAGAGAGTTGAGGAGAAGGATGCGGACTTGGGAGCTGGAGCTCGGGTGCGCGAGAAAGGATGAGCAAGGAGGAAGAAGGCGTGGGTAGAAAAAGGTGAGATCTTATCCCTTTATAAGCGCGGACTAAACTATGCGCCCCCACTAGCCTGGTAAAACTCGCTTATCCCCCAAGCGCCATAATTGATGGCGCGATTGGGTTACCCACGTCCGTATTGATGAGAATCCTGTAATAAGGGGAGCACGATCTCTGCTTTGACAAGACGTGTCCAGAAACCGCCTCACGTTATGTGCGGGGCTGGTCAAATAAAAATGTCTCAAATAATTACCGGGCCATGGCGTGATGTCATGCTTCCAAAACGTGTCAGCAGATTAGATTTGTGGTAATAGTATTCTCTCTATGGTGGTATGTGGAACTTATTTTGCAGGGTCGGACACTATCCTTCTATTCAAATTCTTCTGTGGTGTATTCGGAGGAGGAACCCGCCTTGCAATACCGAAGACAACACTGCGCACCGGACTCATCGTCATTGAAGCCTGGTTCATGGGCTACTGAGGGAGTCCTGGATTAGGGGGTCTCCGGATAGCCGGACTATATCCTTTCGCCGGACTGTTGGACTATGAAGATACCGGATGGGACTCTACTTGGCATGGAAGGCAAGCTAGGTAGTACGGATATGTATATCTTCTCCTTTGTAACCGACCTAGTGTAACCCTAACCCCTTCCGGTGTCTATATAAACCAGAGGGTTTTAGTCCGTAGGACAACATATAATCATACCATAGGCTAGCTTCTAGGGTTTAGCCTCTCCGATCTCGTGGTAGATCAACTCTTGTACTACTCATATTATCAAGAATAAATCAAGCAGGACGTAGGGTTTTACCTCCATCAAGAGGGCCCGAACCTGGGTAAAACTTCGTGTCCCCTGCCTCCTTTTACCATCCACCTTAGACGCACAGTTCGGGACCCCTTACCCGAGATCCGCCGGTTTTGACACCGACAATAGGTATATATAGGAGGAAGGAGTACGTCGGTGGAGCAACAGGGGGCCCACGAGGGTGGAGGGCGCGCCTGGGGGGGTAGGCGCGCCCCCTACCTCGTGGCCTCCTTTTTTGTTTCTTGACGTAGGGTCCAAGTCTCCTGAGTCTTGTTCGTTGAGAAAATCATGTTCCCGAAGGTTTCATTACGTTTGGACTCCGTTTGATATTCCTTTTCTTCGAAACCCTAAAACAGGCAAAAACATCAATTCTGGGCCGGGCCTCCGGTTAATAGGTTAGTCCCAAAAATAATATAAAAGTAGATAATAAAGCCCAATAATGTCCAAAATAGTAGATAATATAGCATGGAGCAATCAAAAATTATAGATACGTTGGAGATGTATCACACTCCTGATGAGGCCAAATTTGGCAAGGAGGACAGAAATCAGCGCAAAGTGCGCATCCAAAGGATAGAGAGGAGATGGGCACGAGAATGGAGGGAATACAGATATGTCACTCCCAAGTATATGAAGAAATTCGCTCTTCATCCTCCATGCCCAAGACCTCCGTTGGCACCTGGCCAAGTTGCTGATCCCAATAGCCTCAAGCGTGGTGAGGATTATCCTGATGAATGGGCCAAGCGCCAAGCCAAGCTTGCCAGAGTAGCTAAGGAAGCAGTGAGGAAATTCAATGAAGACTCTGCTGCTGCCACTGCTGAGGCCTTTGCAAGTAAGCCCAAGAAGGCAATGCCAAAGAAGCCAGCTCATAAGCCAAGTGCTTCTACCCAAATGCCCTCACGGCTAAGTTCCTCAGCAATGCCCTCACGACCAGTTTCTTTAGAGCCCTCATGGCCAATTCCTCAACCCACACCAGCTCCTCCAAAGTCCTCAGCTCCTCCGTCAAAGTCCTCAGCACCTGCACATCTTGCCTCGTGCCAAAGGACAACATGCATTTCTATTGCCTCAGGCACCTCTGCAAGTTCTTCAGCACCACTGCATTCTTCAAGTGGCCCCACTCTACTGAAGACCAAGGCAACTACTGGACGAGGCTCTCGACCAAGTCCTCAAAAGAAGGAGGTCGCTTTTCAAGTGCCGTCTGATGAAGACGAAGATGATGATGAATAACTTGCTGAAATCACCAGGGACAGGCAAGTCAGGGCCGCTAGAGCCAAAGGCACAAGTGTGCCTCTGCTTTTGGATCCAAAGTTGATCCTGGATTACATTGATGTCTGGCACAAGGGCCCCAACACTCCCATGCCTGATTTCAAGTTGACTCCTGGCCAAAGTCATATGTTGGCTCACTTCATTCAAGAAGAGAAATGGAAATTTGAAAAGGCCTGGCAGATCAAGAAAGCATAGTACAAAAAGGAGCGCTTCCTGAATAAAAACGTTTTCTCTATGACAACTGAAGAACTTTTCACTATTCAATCTAAGATTAAGAAACTCAGTGATGAATTTGACACATACCATGCTGATTGGCTAGGAGCCAAGGTTCATTTTGTGAGACTTGCTGACAACTTCACCTCCCCTGTTGCAGCACAAACGCAACAACAAATTCCTCAGGCTACAGCTTCTGCTCAGCCTACTGAAGAAAATGCCAGCACCGCTGATGACACTCAGGCTACTGAAGAAAATGCTAATTCCAGGGCTGATAACTGCATTCCAGCCGCTGAAGAAATTGCCAGAGCAACCACTAGTGTTGCACCTAAAGAAAATGAAGAAGTCAGGGCAACTGCATCAGTTGTGCCTGAAGATCTTGAACCAAATTCCTCTGCTCCTCCTGCGCCTACACCAACTCCTATCCTTACATCTGCATCAGATGTGAAGAAGATCAAGGCTGCAGAGCGTGCAGCTGTGAAGAAAAGGAAGGCATCAACTGCATGAGATTCTTCAGCTCCGAAGAAAATGAAGCCAATTGATGTTGTTCCTATCTCATCCATGCCATCAAAGGACCTTGTTCCTTTTGATGAAGAATACGTGATCCCAAGCGGATCATATGATGACATTCCTTCTCCTGCTTCGTCAGAGCAGCTGGATGAAGAAATTGAAGTGGATGAAATCCCTTCAACCCCAACAATCTCATCGCCCATGCCTCAGTTCACTGCTGAAGAGGCCGGTGTTGAAGAAATGAATGAAGACGAAGATGTCGATATTGGATGCACAACTCCAGTGCTGAACAACGACTTTTGGGAAAGTCAGCACCCCAATTCTCCTCTGTTCACACCCCTCCAACAAATTCCTCAGTCCCCTGTCACTACTGAAGTACAAATGGGGTCTGAAGAACCTCATGCCACACCGACTGTCCATGAAGAAATTCCAGCCACTAGTGCTGAAGAAAATGTAAATGAAGAATTGAAGTCCCAAGCTGCCACTGAAGAAGAACCTGAAATTCCTCAGCCTGCGGAACCTGAGATCGAGATCCCTGAGGTTGTGATGCAATTGACTGACACTCCTCACCCCAAGCCAAAGGATCCCTTCTCGAAGAAGCAAAAATTCAAGGCTGATGACTTCTTTGGCGAGCATGTATTCTTCACTGACTACAATCCTTATGACTCTGCTCGTCTAAGGAGGAAGCGTTTCTGGACTGCCAACCAGGCCAACTTCTATTCTTCACTGCTTTTCAACAAGGACAAAATCTTCTACCATGAGCATATTCCTCACGTGGACATGGAATCATTGCCTTGTTTCTCTCCTGTTCTCGGTGTGCTTCATGATGCAGGCCTCCTCAATTTTTGCTCTGACATTGTTGATTGGAATGAAGAGCTTATTCTTCAGTTCTGTGTGACACTGCACATCATAGGTGATCCTGAAAATATCAACACCCGGGTCTTGGGCTGGATGACCGATAACACTCATTATAAGGCACCGGCCTCTGAATTGCTTCACACCCTGCCCATCAGTCCACCCAGTGAAGGAGCTCGCTGCCTGTACCATGAACCTGAACTCACTGCTCGTTACATGCAAGTTCTAATGAAGCCTCTAAAGCCCAGCCAAGCCCCAAGGACCAAATTCCTTGTGAAGGACTTACTCTATGTGCCCAGAATAGTCTATCGCATTCTAACGAGGACAATGAGTCCTATCAAAGGCCACGACTCATCTGATGAGGAAATAGTTGGCATCATGAAGAATCTGCTATTCAACATCATTCATAGCATTCCTGTCAATTACTATGATTTCTTCATGAGGACTCTGGCAAATGTTGCACTCTCTCTGTTTGAGTTGAAACCTTATTGTCACGGAATTGTCACGTCAGATGTCCTAATGGAAGGACTTAGTCGTAGGGCCATTGCAACCAGGAAGCTTAAAGGGGTTAATCGGGACAAAGGACACGAGAGGTTTTATACTAGTTCGGCCCCTTACGATGAAGGTAAAAGCCTACGTCTAGTTGTGTTGGTATTGTTGGGGTTTCGATTACCAAGAAGCTAGTTCGCCGGCTTGGTTATCGATCTCTTGTTTCTTGCCCTAAGCCGCCACCGGGTCGTCCCCTTATATACACGGGTTGACGCCTGGTGGCCTACAGAGTCCCGGCCGGCTCATAAATCATGTCCGGCTCAGTGACTTCTTTTACATGCCTTTCTTTACAAGTCTTTCCTTATATACGGCGGTTTACAATATTGGGCCTTAAGCCGCCTCTAGGCCTTTAGGCCTTCTATATGTTTTGATAAACTATCGTCTTGAATGTTCACTGGGCTTCCTTTGTAACCCGCCATTGAGACTGACCTGGCCCCTCCTGGGCGGGTCATAACTGATAGGTATATCCCCAACATTAGGCCCCAGGCTGACTTTGAACTTTGTTCTTTTTCAATCTTCAATACTTAGACAAAATCCATCTTCTTATCCTCGTAGAAGTTTTTGTAACCCGCCATGACCTCATCTCTTGAAAACACCAAAAACTTTTATGATGTCATCCCTCAACGGATCTTCATCTTTAATGCCTTCTGAGAATCGAGGCGTTCGTTTGGTTGGATAATCATCATTTGGGTCTTCCTCAATTTTTGCGCCCGTCTGTTCACCTTTTCCCTTATAAATAGGCACGCCTCGGCCTTTTCTCATTCTTCTCTCCTCTTCATCTCCTTCCTCTCGCAACCCTCCTGTCGCTCGAGCTCCACCGCCGCCGCAGCGCTCATCATCGTCCTCAAGCTTGGCCACTGCATCACCCTGATTCTGTCCAGAGAACGGCGACGATCCTCTGCAGCAACTCCGCACCCGTAAGCTCTTACCTTCTCACCCCCATAGATCTGCATTAGGGTTCAGGAGGTTTCCTTCTTGTGTTCTTCGTTGTTCGTCGTAGATTTGTTGCAACTTCTCTTACCGCACCCTCCTTTGATCTAAAAGTAGTGCAGAACTTAAGCGATAGTTGTTTCTCATCCATTTTAGATGTTAGTAGATCCCTTTCCTTTGCACAGATATCTTCTTAGAGCTGATGAACTCATCTGAGCTATATTTTAAGGTCTAAGAAGTTTCTCATTTTGAACGTCCATTTGATCCATAGTAATATCCAGAAGTTAAGAAACCTGTTTGTCTCTATAGTTAATCAATTCTGCCGCTGGTATTTCTCAAAGGTCTGTAGTCATGGCGGCTTATGGTACCGGCTTACTTTTCCTTATATGACATTAGCCCTTAATTAAACCGCCATTACTCCTCTGTATCATCTTGTACTTTCATCATATTTGTTGAATTGAACCGGCATGTTACCTTCCTTTCAGTGCGTTTTTGAACACCATGCCGTCAAAAACACCGACTATCTTGAACTGGGTTCCCTCAACCGTGACTGAGGAATGTTTGAAGGAGTTCTTCTCCATAGGATTTTTGCCAGGAAAAAATGTCATGTCTTACCGTGCACCTGACCTGGACGAAGAACGACCCAATCCAAAAGATGGTGAAGTCATTGTCTTTACTAACCACATGAACCGTGGCTTCTCACCTCCCGGCTCAAAGTTCTTCAGAGATGTCCTCCATTTTTTCAAACTCCACCTTCAAGATATCAGGTGCAATTCCATATCCAATGTCTGCAACTTCCAATTGCCCTATGAGGTGTACCTTCAGGAAGAGACGATCGTGGAACTATTTAGAGAGTATTTTTATCTGAACCGGCAGAATGAGTGCACCAACGGCCTTAGCTTGGAGCTTGGAGGCATCTCGATTTAGCGTCGGCAGGGCGATGTCTTCCCCCTCATAGTCTTGCCGAGTCATCCAAAAGACTGGAATCGGACTTGGTTCTATTGTCAAGACACTTCACTAGCAAATGAAAAGCCACTGCCGGGTTATCGCGCCGAGCGTCTTGACTCCAAATTCGCGCTCCCTGACAAGCTTACTGCTGCCGAATGCAAGAAGCTGATCCCATCAATAAAAAGGATTAACGCTTATTAGGGAACGACTTAACCAGAGTTGACCTGACCCGCTGCTGGATCTCATGGCGGGTTATCCCTCTAAGCCGTCGATCAAAATTGATGTACGAGTATGGTGGAGGCCCAGATGACTCTCTTCGTCACAGCTCCGTTCAACTAACAGAAGAAGATATTGTTTCAATGTGAACTCTTCTGGTGAACGGAAAATACGAAGACTACAGTACCGTTGGGTTAAACCCCTTCTGCAAGCTTAACCCGGTGCCAGAAGTAAGGAAACTCTGATCTCTCTCCTTTGTATTTTTCCTAGCCACATTGTTTAATACTTCCCTGACCTTTCATCTTGTTTTTACCTGTTTGCAGGCCAAATCTGATTTCTGGAAAGTTAAATATGATCACGAAGCTGCCAAGAAAGCGAGAGTCGCCGCCATAACCGCCAAGAAAACGACCTGGAGGTCCAAAAAGAAGAAGAAGAGCACCGCTGAAGACATGATGAAACTTGACGATACTTCTGAGTCGGAGGTAGCCCTTGACTCCCTTGGCCAACTTTTTAATAATCTTATTAACACTGATCATTACCAGGATGACACTGGGGCCAGTGAGTCCGTGGAAGAAGAGGTAACTATTTCCTCCGACTCAGCCCATTTGCCAAGACAGAAATGTCACATCCCTAGTTCTGGTATGCAATACGCTAGCCTTTCATGTGAGCATCATGTTTAAACTTTCATGGAAATTTGAAATGGGGATGATCAAACCCCTAGCATCAAAGGAAGTCACTAGGTTCAACTAAAATATTTTCAGTAAATCCAAATGGCATTCAAAAATGTTCATCATTTATGGAAAATGTTGTAAACAGTAACCAAAGGTGATGCACATTTTTCCATGACATATTTGGGCTTTGAATTAAATCAAACTCTATTTGCATTTGGGCAATTAAAAGCTATAAAATATTTTAAATGCTCAAATAGTCATAAACTAAAATGTTTACTGTAGGATATATTCCCAACAATGATCATGAGTAGTTTCATGATTTTTGGAAGTGTCTAAGTATTTTTAATAAAGCCCTAAAGACTACAGAATAATAGAAAACAAAATTAAAATAGAAAGCAGAGAGAGAGAGAGAGAAAGCAAACCTGGCGGCCCAGCTGTGGCCCAGCACTGTTGGCCCAGCCCACCTCCTTCCCTTGTCTTCTTCCAGCTGCTGCGAGGAGGGCGCCGGGCGTGTGCTCGCTGTGCGCGCCACCTCCACCCTGCCTGGCTGCCCCCTCGTCGCTCGGCCCTCCCTCGCGACGCCACGCAGCCCCCGACCTCTCTCGCACTCTCCCTCGCCCTCATCCCCTCCTCTGTCTCTCTCTCACGCGCACGGCCGAACGCCACCATCGCCGCCGCCTGCAGTTGCCGCGGCCAGAGCCACCTCCTCGCCCTCCGCCTGAGCCCAGAGCTCCGCCACGACCTCTTCTTCGTCCCCATCTAGCTACACATTGCCGGATGCCCCGTGGCGCCGCCCTGGAGCTCATCTTCAACCTCCTGCACCGAGCGTCGCCGTCGTCGATTCGCTGTCACCAGCGCGTCCCCGAGCTCTCTGACAATTCCATTGGATGCGTTGTGAGCTTCCCGTCGCTTCCCCCTAACCCCATGGCGTTTTTCTTGTCGTAGCCGCCTAGCCACCGGAGACAAGAGCTCTGGGCCGCCGGCCATGGTGCCGCCGTGGCCAGAGCCCGAACCAGCTGCCCCAGCACGCGTCATCGTTCTCCCCGCCTCTGCAGGAGCCCGTAGCCACCACCAGCTCCTCCTCCCATACACCACAACGCCGTCCCGGCCAACTCCGTGCAGGCGCCGCCACGGATGTGCTTGTCGCCGTTAGCTCCGGCGACTACGCGACCAGCCAGTGGCACCGTTGGACGCGGCGCATCCCCAGGGTCCCGTAGAATCCACCCGCGCAACGAATGGTCGCTGGAACAGAGATTCCGGCGTGCCTCCGCCGTCGGTTGAGGTCGCTGGCGGCCTAACCCCGGCCGGCTGACGTGTCAAATTAGGCTAAAACTAATTAGTCACTAACTACCCTCCCTAGTTACTGACATGTGGGCCCATGCCCCACTGACACTTTTAGTTAGGATTAAATTAGCACTAACAGTCTCTGTTAATTAGCCTAGTCACTGACCAGTGGGTCCCAGCCGTCAGGTTTGACTCTGGGCGACTCAGTTGACCTGCTGACGTCACAGTGACGTAGTGATGACGCCATAACTCATTTTCTGGATTAATTATAATTCAGAAAATTCCAGAAAATAATTAAAACTTCTAAAATTCATAGTAAATCAACCGTAGCTCCAAATCAAATAAATTATATATGAAAAATGATCAGAAAAATCCAATCTATCCATCTGTACTGGTTTCATGCATGTTGGAACAACTTATGGCTGCTGTTTAGGCCAAATCATATAAATGGCATTTAAACCCTCACATATGGAGTTTGAATTTGAACCTAAGGTTCAAACCAACTCCATTTAACATGTTGCTAGTTGCATTAGCTCAAAACACAGCATATTGACATGTCATGATCATGCATCATAATGTGCATTGCATTGATTGTGTTTTCCTTCTCTGTTGCCGGTATTTGTCCCCTCTCGATAGACGTGGTTCCAACGATGAGTTCGATGACACTGATGAAGAGATATACTATCTTCGGAACTGCCAAGCAAGCAAAACCCCCCTTGTTCATTCCGATACAATCCCACTCTCTCGCTCCTGCTCTCTTTTACTGCATTAGGACAACAACGATTCAACTGTTACATGCTCGGTAGTTGAACCCCTTTCCTATGCATGACCTGTCATTGCCACAGTAAATAGATGAAACCCACTAGCATGAGTAGGAGTTGTTTGAGCCCTGATGTGCCTACTCATTCATGCTTGTTTGTCATGCCTGCTATTGCATAGAGTTGTGTCAGGTCTGATTCATCGAGGATGAATCGGAGGTGTGTGAACATGTCCTACTGTGCGTGAGCTAAGTGTGTGAACACGATTTGGTAAAGGTAGCGGTGAGAGGCCATGTAGGAGTACATGGTGGGTTGTCTCATTGAAACCGTCCTCAGGAACTGAGTTCTGTGTCTGTGATCCATGAACAGCTACTACCACTCA
The DNA here is from genome assembly GCF_002162155.2 of Triticum dicoccoides. Taxonomy (NCBI): domain Eukaryota; kingdom Viridiplantae; phylum Streptophyta; class Magnoliopsida; order Poales; family Poaceae; genus Triticum; species Triticum dicoccoides. The sequence continues at coordinate 84,948,980 of NC_041380.1, forward strand.
TTGGGATCCTTAATTGACCCTCTCGGCTTCTTAATCACCCTAGTACTCTGTCCAGGAGTTGCAACTAGTTTCTGGTGTTTGTAGGTTATGTGTTGGCGGCCGTGCTTAGCGCTGACCCTAGGGGTGGGCTATGATGCGGTAGATACACCATGGCACGGTGTAACGGGCGCCCGTTTGGTGTCTCGGGAACCCTGTTCACATCGTTCGGGGCCGTATGTGGAAACCTCGGCCGGACTCCCTGCGGATGGAACCTGGATAGGTGATAAACCTGGACTAGGGACTTGAGTGTTTAGGTAGGCCGTGGCCGACACCCTCGTTGGGCTTCCGCTTGAAGGTTGCCGAGTACATGTCGTGTAAACGACGGTAAGTGGTGGGAGCGTGTGTGAAGAAGTACACCCCTGCAGGGTTATCATTATCTATTCGAATAGCCGGATTCCTCGGATATGGAAACTTGGACCCCTTGCATAGTTCATAGACAAGCGAAAGTGGATACTCTAAAACTCGCAAGATAAGCGTGAGTGCTATGGATGGCGTTCTCGTAGGGAGACGGGAGCGGATCCATAGTGGTGTATTGAATGGTGAATATGTGGACTCGTGTGCACCACCTCAAAAGAGTTGCTTGCAGTCGTAGTTCAGGTTAGCCACTGAGTCAAAGCTAGCTTGCTGCAGTTAAACTCCACCGCCCCTTTATTGATACCGATGCATATGTAGATAGTTCTGATGTAAGTCTTGCTAGGTACATTTGTACTCACGTTTTCTTAATTTATGTTTTGCAGAGAGAATTCAGTCTCGCTAGTAGTATAGTGTGGACTTCGATGTTTAGCTTGATACCTCAGCTACGATCTTGTGCCCTCATCAGGATCTGGTAGATAGTCAGGCTTCTTAGCCTTTTTCATTTGTAGATGTCTGTACTCAGACATGTTAAGTTTCCACATGTGCTTTGATTGGTATGCTATGATTGTTGGGTCATGAGACCCATGTTTGTAATATCTCGCTCCTCGGAGCCTAATGAATAAATATTTGAGTTGTAGAGTTATGTTGTGATGCCATGTTGTATTTACACATATCGAGCATATTATGTGTATGATTGAAATGCTTGGTATGCGTGGGATCCGACAATCTAGTTGTTTATCCTTGGCAGCCTCTCTTATGGGGAAATGTAGTCTAGTGCTTCCATGAGCCATAGTAGTCCGCTACAGCCCGGTTCACCGGAGTCCTGTTAGCCCAGCACTACTACTCAGGACACTTGACTGGCCGGCATGTGTTTCTCTTCGTCCCTGTGTCTGTCCCTTCAGGGAAATGTCACACGGTGACATCCGGAGTCCTGCCTAGCCTGCTACAGCCTGGGTTCTCGGAGTCCTGTTAGCCCAGTGCTACAGCCCGGATTCACACGCTGCTAACCGACATGCTCGATGTGATTCATGTATGCCTGTCCCCATAGGTTAGTGTCGTTTTGGGTTCACGACTAGCCATGTCGGCCCGGGTTCTCTGTCATATGGATGCTAGCGACACTGTCATATACATGAGCCAAAAGGCGCAAACGGTCCCGGCCATGGTAAGGCGACTCCCGTGGGAATACCGTGCGTGAGGCCGCAAAGTGATATGAGGTGTTACCGGCTAGATCGATGTGACTTGGAATTGGGGTCCTGACAAGAAACTTCGAGTCGTAACCCGGAAAGTAAGGTTTTCACACCCTTTGGCTTATCTGGATCCTCACTTTCTTTTGAAAAAGCAGCAACATGAGAGCCGCTGTCAAGCCCGGAATGAAGACGAACCGCCTGTTATTCTTCAACAAACTCCTCAAAAGCGTCGGAATGAGGTTTACTTCTTTGTCTTTGACTTTCTGTTTAATGGATCCTTTCCCTTGCATTACTTTAACTTTATTTTATATTTTCAGCAGGTATCTCGCTCTTCTGGCGACTCGTCTCAGACCCAATTTCCGGCCTTCAAGACTACCCCTGGGTAAGAAAAAAATCATTTTTCCTTCGTGTTTTTCAAATTGTATCTGTGTACTGACAGTCCTATAACATTTCTCTTAGTGGTCAAGCTAAGTCCAAGAAGGCAAAGGCAACTAAACTGGTGGAAAACCCGCCAATTCCTATCCCTGAACCGGCCATGCCATCTTCTTCTCTGTTAACTGATACTCCAGAAGACCCGCCTGTCAATGCAGAAGCAAATCCTCCTGAGCCGTCGTTTGACGAAACCACCGTTAACCCTTCTGCCACTGGGCCATCCAACTCGGCTAACCCGCCATCACCGTCTTCTCAAGACGTTCTGATCACTGGGAGCCACTTCGTTAAGCCGGGGAATCCCATCGTGTTGGCTTGTCATACTGCGAAACAAGAGGCGCTGGAGCGACAAAAAGTGCGTTTTGATATTTCGCATTATGACCATTTGAATGCCAATGATATATTATCCGGCTATCTCAGCCATGTGCACTCAAGCCGTGACTCTGAGATTGAAATGGTCAAGCAGCTGCAGCTGAAGTATGAGGTACGTTCTTCCAACTTATATTCTGCCAGCCCCCAAGTCTTTAGATTATGAGAAAACCGGAATGATCTGTAGACTTTATGATATAGGCTTAGAATTTACCTTTAGATTTTTCTGGAGTTCAATAAAATAGAACAAAGCTTCACCTGTAGTCCCCAAGGGCCGGTTCATTTGACCGTAAATGAGCCGGTTCTTTGATTTTTATAACTGTCTTGTACCGAATCCAATAAATACTGTAATCTGGCTTAACCTTGAGAAACTTTGCTGAATACCAGACATTAGGCCCCAAGTGCCAAGTGTTGTTACTTTGTAAAGTATTTGGGACTTGAAGTATTTTAGAGTCATAAGAAATTGATTTGGCATACATTAGCCCCCAAGTGTCAAGTGGTTTTGCAGTGCAAAGGCGCTCGAGACTTGAATCTTGAATCTTAAACTTTAATTGAAATCTTGACTCGTCTGGGTATGTTTTGCAGAATGCCTTATCTGAACTGAGCTCGCAATTAACTAATGCGAAGACTCGGCTGGCGGATCAGGAGGCAGAAATCAAAAATGCTAATTCCAAACTGCAATTGAGTCTTGCTGAGACGGAAAATTTTAAAACCATCTTGATTGTCAAGAAGAAAAACTGGGCTGAGGAAAAAACTATGTTGACACAAACGTGCCGAGAAAGCTGAGGCAGCCCTTGAAGAGGTTACAACAAAGCTGACCGGATTAAAGGACTGGGTGTCTCAAATGGTAGCCGCCACATTTGGTAAGCCATCTGTATTTGATATTGTGTATTTTCTGTTGATCTGAAATATGAACCGCCAGCTGACTCTTTGTTTACAAAATATGTGCAGGCCCACGAAGCAAGAATCTGAGCCAAGACAATGCGATTAAACTGAAGGCGGTGCATACCTTAGTGGAGCAATTGTATATTGGCGCTCAACGGGCACTTGCCACTATCTCTCCTATCAATCAAGGACCCAACCGGCTCAGTGACGTCTTAAAAAAGCTGTCAATCTTACCCGCCAGGTTCCAAGAAGTGAAGCGCTCCTGTGCCAGAGCTAGAGCTTTGACTGCCCTGAGCCGCTCCAAGGCTTGGGTGCCAGATCTAGACCCGGAAGACGTAGCCAGAGGGTATCCTATTGTGAAGGAAGACGGATCTCCCTTTGACCAAGATGACTTCATGGCTTGCGTGCACGGAGTTCGACCTCAGGCGACTATTGTTGGAGATGAATCCAATATCGACAAGTATCAGCCGGGTTTTGACTTGGATAATAAGAAGATGGCGACTCCCTCCTACAAAGTGACCGATTTAATCCCGCCTGTTCGTGAACATACATTTGCCCCGGAAGTTGATCCGGCCGGCCTGATTGACGAAGAAGCAGCATTTATTGATGTGAACGGCTTTGATTGGCCAAAGCCCAGCTTCCAATCAGCAGAGGGCGGTAAACCGGTGAGGGAGGAGTGATGATCATCTTCATGGGCTTGTAAAAGCTTTGTAATAGATTAGTTTTTGAGAACACTATGTATTCTGCCTATGCCATCACGCATAAGACACCGTGTGTTACTCCGTGCTTTCTGATGTTAATATATGCATCACTTTTATGGTTGTCCCTGCAATACTTCAACTCTGTTCCTGTAGATAAAAAGGAAACAACTAGCTTGGAGGCTTAGTACCAAACGGGTTTGAACACCCAGTTTATAGCCAATATCTTTATCATAGTAAAAAATAGAACCAGATGTAAAAAAAACAAGGTTGAAATAACCTTTGATCAATACAGAAAGCAACTGTTTAGAAACAATAGCCACACCTGTACCTTTGATCTCCCGACCACCGGTTTAAATGACCCGGGTGATGAGGTTGATAATCATGTCCTTTTTGAGAAGTCAATGCTTCTGAATACTTAATGATTATCATGCCATGGCGGCTTGTTGTCAAATAGTCCAGCCGGTGAAAAGACCATACTGATTATTTTTGAAATTGATACAACAAAAAACCAATAAGGCAAATAACAGGTGGTAGACAAAATTGACCTTGCAATTAAAGGTTCGGGGGTTTCTGATTCGAATACGATCAGTAACCCGGACGAAAGGGGTTAAGCTAAGGTTTGAATACGACCATATAGCCCCATAGTAGCTTTGGCGTTGTGCCGATCAAGAGGGTACCGACAGCTATGTTCTCTTTGATTCAAATATGACCTATGTTTGAACAGGAAGCCCCCCAAATGACCTTGAGAGGTTTTTAATGACCCTGATTCGAATATGATCCAAGTCGGACCCAAAAGGGGTTAAGCTGTGATTCGAATACGATCAAGAAGCCCCCTAGTGAGTTTGGCTTTGAGCCGATCAAAAGGGTTATGACAGCTATGTTCTCTTTGGTTCGAATGCGACCTATGTTTGAACAGGAAGCCCCCAAGTGACCATGATAGTTGCAGCTAGATTCGAATACGATCATAAGTCAGACCAAAAAAGGTTAGACTTGATTCAAATATGATCAGCTCCTTAATAGTCATTTGAATATAGTAATAAGAAATAATAAAGATGTGTAATCTTTCTAAAAAGAAGAGAGACCGACGGTCCTGCTTTATTACTTATGATAATATATATAACGTCATCATATGTACATGATGAGGGCTGGTGGCTCAGGTGTAGTATGGCCGAAGTTGGGCAATGTTCCACGGCCGGCGGGTCTCTTCTTCTGACTTACATGAGTCTTTGTGTTCTTGAACGTCAATGAGGTAATATGACCCGTTGTTTAAGTCCTTGCTGACCACAAAAGGTCCTTCCCAAGCTGGGGATAGCTTGTGTGCATCTGATAAATCTTGGATGAGCCGGAGCACCAGGTCACCTTCTTGAAAAGTCCTGGACTTAACCCGGCGGCTGTGATAACAACGCAGGTCCTGTTGATAAATTGTTGATCGAGCTGCTGCTAAGTCTCTTTCCTCATCTAACAAGTCAAGTGCATCCTGTCTGGCTTGTTCATTGTTAGCTTCAATATAAGCTGCCACACGGGGCGAGTCATGACGGATGTCACTATGTAACACTACTTCTGCTCCATAAACCATGAAGAAAGGTGTGTAACATGTAGATCTGTTAGGGTGGTGTTGATACTCCACAACACCGAGGGTAACTCCTCTACCCAACAACCCGACGTTCGCTGCAAGGGAACCATAAGCCAGGGCTTGAGACCTTTTAAGATTTCCTGATTTGCTCTCTCAGCCTGACCATTGGACTGAGGATGAGCTACAGACGAAACATCAAGCCGTATATGCTCACGCTGACAGAACTCCTCCATAGCCCCTTGGGATAGATTAGTGCCATTGTCAGTGATAATGCTATGTGGAAAACCAAAATGGAAGATCAGCTTTTTCATGAATTGAACCGATGTGGCCGCATCACACTTACTCACTAGTTCTGCCTAACCCACTGAATTTGTCAACTGCCACTAAAAGACGTGTCTTTTTATCCTTAGACCTTTTGAAAGGTCCAACCATGTCAAGCCCCCAGACCACAAACGACCAAGTGATTGGAATCATCCGCAACTCTTGAGCCGACACATGTGCTCGTCGTGCGAATTTTTGACATCCATCACATCTACTGACCAGATCTTCTGCATCAGCGTGAGCCATCAACCAATAAAAACTATGACGAAAAGCTTTGGCTACCAGAGACTTTGACCCCGGTGTGATGACCACAATCCCCTTCATGGATCTCACGAAGTATTTCTTGGCCTTCTTCAGGGGAAACACACCGTTGAAATGCTCCAGAGACACTGCGATGGTATAGTTCTCCGTCAGAAATCGTCATTGACTTCGACCGCCGGGTTATCTGTCGGGCCAGGGTCTCATCCACTGGCAGCTCGCCCCAGGTCATGTAAGCCAAGAACGGTATTGTCCAATCTGGGATGACATGAAGAGCCGCCACCAAATGCGCCTCCGAGTCAGGAACGGCTAGATCTTCTTCTGTAGGTAACTTAACAGACGGGTTATGCAAAACATCCAAAAAGGTGTTAGGTGGCACTGGCTTACGCTGAGATCCGAACCGGCTTAAAGCATCAGCCGCCTCATTCTTCCTACGGTAAATGTGCTCCACCTGATAACCTTTAAAATGCCCTGCCACAGCATCAACTTCACGGTGATAAGCCGCCATGAGAGGATCTTTGGATTCCCACTTGCCTGACACCTGTTGAGCTACCAAATCTGAGTCGCCAAGACACCGGACCCGGCTCAGGCTCATCTCTTTAGCCATTCGAAGACCATGGAGCAACGCTTCATACTCCACTGCATTGTTAGTGCAAGGAAACATCAGCCGCAACACATAACAAAATTTGTCACTTCGAGGGGGGGGTCAAACAACTCCAGCCCCCGGGCCTTCCAATTGTCTGGACCCATCAAAGTGAATAGTCCAATATGTGTTGTCTGGTTTCTCTTTCGGCATCCGCATCTCTGTCCAGTCATTAATAAAATCAACCAGTGCTTGAGACTTGATCGCAGTACGCGGTACATACTTTAACCCATGAGACCCAAGCTCAATACCCCACTTGGCGACTCATCTAGTGGCTTCTCTATTTTGAATGATGTCTCCTAAAGGAGAAGAGCTAACCACAATGATTGGGTGACTTTGAAAATACTGTTTGAGCTTCCGGCTCGCCATGAACACCCCATATACGAGCTTCTGCCAATGTGGATATCTTTGTTTAGATTCAATCAACACCTCACTGACGTAGTAAACCGGCCGTTGAACCAGATGTTCCTTGCCAACCTCCTTACGCTCCACCACAATTGCCACACTAACAGCTTGTGAGTTGGCGGCTACATATAATAATAGCGACTCTTTCTCAACTGGAGCAGCAAGGACCGGCGGCTTAGCGAGTTGTTTCTTCAGATCCTCAAAAGCGGAGTTCGCAGCCTCGCTCCAAACAAAATCATCCATTTTCTTCATCATCTAATACAAAGGCATCGCCTTCTCCCCTAACCGGCTTATGAACCGGCTCAGAGCAGCAACATGACCCGCCAGCCGTTGAACGTCATTGATGCATGTTGGTTTGGCCAGGGATGTGATTGCCTTAATCTTCTCTGGGTTAGCTTCAATACCTCGGTTGGACACCAAAAACCCCAAGAGCTTGCCAGCTGGGACTCCAAAAACACACTTGGCCGGGTTAAGCATCATTTTGTAGACCCAGAGGTTATCAAAGGTCTCTTTCAGATCTGTGATCAAGGTTTCCTCTTTCCTGGATTTTACCACTATATCATCCACATAAGCATGAACATTACACCCAATCTGATTGTGAAGGCAATTCTGCATACACCGTTGATAAGTTTCCCGGGCACTCTTGAGCCCGAAGGGCATAGACACATAGCAGAAAGCTCCAAACGGAGTGACGAAAGTTGTATTCCCCTGGTCCTTGACTGCCATCTTGATCTCATGATAACCTGAATAGGCATCCAGAAAACTCAGACGCGCACAACCCGCCGTAGCATCAATGATCTGATCAATACGGGGGAGAGCGAAAGGGTCAGCTGGACAAGCCTTATTTAAATCAATGTAATCCACACACATACGCCAGGTGTCGTTCTTCTTGAGTAGAAGCACTGGGTTGGCTAACCACTCCGGGTGAAAGACTTCCACAATGAACCCGGCCGCCAAGAGCCGGCCACCTCTTCTCTGATGGCCTTGCATCTTTCCTTGTTGAATCGTCGGAGAAACTGCCTGACCGGCTTAAACTTTGGATCAATATTGAGAGTGTTCTCAGCGAGTTCTCTCGGGACAACGGGCATGTCAGAAGGTTTCCATGCAAATATGTCCCAGTTCTCACGGATGAACTTGATGAGCGCGCTTTCCTATTTTCGATCCAAATTGGCACTGATGATGAATTGCTTGGATGAATCGCCGGGCACAAAATCAACCGCCTTGGTGTCATCAGCTAACTTGAATTTCAACATCGGTTCATGCTCCGTTGTTGGCTTCTTTAGAGACGTCATGTCTGTCGGGTCAACATTATCTTTATAAAACTTCAGCTCCTCTGTTGCACAAACAGACTCCCCGTATGCAGCATCTCCTTCTTCACATTCCAGGGCTATTTTCCAGCTTCCATGTACTGTAATGGTGCTCTTGTAACCCAGGATCTTGAGCTGCAGATACACATAACACGGCCGAGCCATGAACTTGGCGTAAGCCGGCCGTCCAAACAAAGCATGATATGGGCCTTTGATCTTAACCACCTCAAAGGTTAATTTCTCTGCTCTGGAATCATATTCATCTCCAAAGGCTACTTCCAGTTCAATCTTGCCAACTGGGTATGCTGATTTGCTAGGTACCACACCGTGAAAAACAGTATTAGATTGCTTAAGACTCTTATCAGTCAGCCCCATCCGGCGAAATGTCTCATAGTAGAGGATGTTGATGCTACTGCCTCCATCCATGAGCACCTTAGTGAACTTATATCCACCAACCTGAGGTGCTACTACCAAGGACAAGTGACCCGGATTGTTAACCCGGGGAGGATGGTCCTCTCTGCTCCACACAATAGGTTGTTCTGACCACTATAAGTAACACAAGATCACCGGCTCAACGGCATTGACAGCCCTCTTGTGAAGCTTTTGGTCCCGCTTGCACAAGCTAGTGGTAAACACATGATATTGCCCACTATTCAACTGCTTCGGTTGCTCTGATATCTGGATTGCTGCAGATTACCTTGGCCGGGTTGTGGATTATAACCTCCTTGGTTACACGCATGTCCCTGACCGTGAAAACTGCATCCACCCGATCCGGCACCCGGGCCATGAAAGCCGCCTCCACCTGAACCACCGCCTGGGCCGTGACTTCCATCGAATGCATTTGAATTCTTGAATGCCTTCATGATTGTATAGTCCTTCCATAGATGGGTGGCTGGCTTCTCCCGGGTGCTGTGTCTTGGACAAGGTTCATTCAATAGTTTCTCAAGGGTGGGACCTGACCCACCCGACCAAGGGGGTTGCCCACCCTTGTGTCGTTGATTGTTGCCCTGCGCATTGGTGTTAGCCACAAATTTGTCAGCCTTACGTTTATTACCTCCTTGATTTGCCGGGTTATGTTGGTGACCCTTGCCGTTGCCATTCTTCTTTCCCTTCCCTGTCTTTTCTTCATCAGACACAGGGTCCTTGGTACTATCAGAATCAGCATACTTCACGAGAGCCGCCATCAACTGGCCCATGTCATTGCAGTCATGTTTAAGCCGCCCCAGCTTCTGCTTCAGAGGTTCAAAACGGCAATTTTCTCCAACATTAAGACTGTCGAGCCGGCATCCATCTTATCAGATGAATGAATTATCTCCTTGACCCGGCACACCCAACGGGTTGTGGACTCACCTTCCTCTTGTTTACAATTGGTTAGGTCCACGATTGACATAGGTTGTTTGCATGTGTCCTTGAAGTTCTGAATGAACCGGGCTTTTAACTCCGCCCATGAGTCGATGGAATTAGGGGCAACCCTTTTAGCCAAGTACGAGCCGTTCCATCCAACATCATGGTGAAATATTTAGCCATTGCCGTGTCGCCGACCTCGAGCAGCTCCATGGCCGTCTCATAACTCTCAATCCAGGCCTCAGGCTGCAAGTCGGCCGTGTAATTAGGCACCTTACGAGGCCCCTTGAAGTCCTTTGGCAAACGCTCATTACGTATGGCAGGCACCAGGCAACGGACACCTCCGGTTCTTGTGGCCACTCCTGCCTCAACCGAGGTTGTTGGATAAGCCGGAAAAGTCTGGTGAGTCGCCTGCTCTGCTGCCAATTAAACCGCTCGCTCAGCCTCTTGTCGGATCCTCTCCTGATCCGCCAAATTAAGGGCTCAAGCCTGTCCCGGCTCATGCCTGTGCGGCCGGTTGCGGCGTTGAGCATTGCTTGACATGTCAGCTGAATCCATATGCCTACTGTAGCTTGGGCTCCGGCTCGGGCGAGAGGTTGAATGGATCCTGTCTCGACTGTAAGAGTACGCATCCTGCTGCGCCAGAGCCATTTGAAGAAGTTCTCTCACCCTTCGTGTTTCGATCGCCGCCGGAGAGTCTCCCTCCATCGAGAGAGCTGCCAAACAGGCCGAAGCTGCAATGAGGTTTTCCAGGGGATTGGAGAAGTGACCCGGTGGTGTTGGCACATAATGAGGCGGAGCGGTGTGTACACGAGGTGGTTCCATGGTGCGCGGCTGAACTGGTGCCCTGGGTGTCGTGATCCGATTTGCCTCCGGCGGGTTACTTGCCCCGGCCCCGGGTGTATGAAAAAGGTTCCTAGGGTCGAGTGTCAGAGGTAGACGTGACTGAGTTTTCTGGTGCCTTCTTCTCATGACCTCGTTCGACGCGTTCAGATCCACTGAGAGCCGGAAAGTCTCTGCCTGAAGCTACTGAGCACGAACGTCCAAAGTCATCCGCTTTGTGGCCATCCTGACCTCCTCTACTGCTAAGTTTTCTTTGGCTTGTACCATCTCCCCACATACGCGTTCCACCTCTGCGTCATGCTGAGCTTGATTCGCCGGTTCTACCATGACAGTCAACAGGGTCGTCAGTTTATCCATGAGGTCCATCAGAATCTGAGCCAGGGGGCACGAGGGGTCTCCTGACCTGGCTACGGCCGACCCGGTGGCTGTTGCTGCCGCTGCGGTGGAGTTCTGCCCGGGCTATGTTCCTACCATGAAGACTCCGGCCCAATTCAGCGGCTCAAGGGGGTCTGGAATACTGCTGCCATCGGAACAGCCCCCGAGTATGCCATCCTGCAACTGATACAAAGAGTCCGTCTCACCCGTTGATGATGTAGCGTCAGAACAGACGGCCGTCTCAGCTCCATCCACCGACCCTTCAAAGTATTCACCGCCGTGGATGCAGCCTACGAAAGCATGCTTCACGACATATTGAACACAGGTGGTCCTCGCGCGCTGAGCCGTTTCGACGAGGTTGGTGTGGATGTCCGGCTCAGGGCCCGACTCGCCGATCCAGCCGATGAAGACATGAATTCCGCCGAAGGGGACCGGTACCCGTACTCGATTGAACCGGCCTCGGTGCCCCAGCCTTCGTCGTCGATGTAGAGCTTGCCGCGACGACTCTTGGTCATCCGGCCCACAGCGTATCCCTTGAGCCCTTCGAAGTTGCCCTTCAAGAACTCAAATCCACCGTGCGCTGGCCCCACGGTGGGCGCCAACTTTCTTGGAATTGTCATGGCAGATGTCCTAATGGAAGGACTTAGTAGTAGGGCCATCGCAACCAGGAAGCTTAAAGGGGTTAATCGGGACAAAGGACACGAGAGGTTTTATACTAGTTCGGCCCCTTATGATGAAGGTAAAAGCCTACGTCTAGTTGTGTTGGTATTGCTGGGGTTTCGATTACCAAGAGGCTAGTTCGTTGGCTTGGTTATCGATCTCTTGTTTCTTGCCCTAAGCCACCACCGGGTCGTCTCCTTATATACACGGGTTGACGCCTGGTGGCCTACAGAGTCCCGGTCGGCTCATAAATCGTGTCCGGCTCGGTGACTTCTTTTACATGCCTTTCTTTACAAGTCTTTCCTTATATACGGCGGTTTACAATATTGGGCCTTAAGCCGCCTCTAGGCCTTCTATAATATTTGATAAAGTATCGTCTTGAATGTTTACTGGGCTTCCTTTGTAACCCGCCATTGAGGCTGACCCGGCCCCTCCTGGGCGGGTCATAACTGATAGCTATATCCCCAACACTTATGCTCCTTGGATTATGAGATTCCTCAGAACAAGGACTTCACTCAACTACAAGGCCGATTTTCAGAATCACCTCAGCTACCTGCCCCCAATTGAAGTCCTCAAGCAGACTTTTACCTCAACCGATGAAAAGGGTAAGGCGCCTGTTGTCATTGATGAAGGCATTCGTCCATTGGATGGTCAGTTTCGCAAAGCTGCATCTTATTCCACAAATGATGACTCTGCTACAAATGCAGCCAAGTCAAATCCTCAAGCCACAGCTCCCAGGGTGATGACTGACCGTGAGCTGCTTCATAGTCTTCAGCAGAAGGTGGATCGCAATCATAAATGGGTTAAGCGTCAGTTTAGTTCTATTCTTCACAACATGACTGCTACATGTAATGAAGTGAAGAAAAACCATTACTGCCTCCATGAAGTTTTCGGTCGCACCTGGGCTGTCTTATCACATTTGTATAACGAAGAAGATCTGAAGCAAATGGGTCTCAAGGAGAACTTTGACTGGTCTACACCTCCATCGAAGAAATTCAACAAGGTCAAAGTTCCTACCTTGTGGCTAGCTCGTATTCTTCATCCCGCGACACTAACGAGTATGAAGACTTGGACGACACTACGGCAGGCCCTACAATGACAAATGACCCCAACAACGCTGGCGCTCCTCCATCAACTTGATATTCTTCCGGGGCGTTAGTCCTCATTTTTGATCCTTTTGGTCATTCGATGACAAAGGGGGAGAAATTTGAGTTAGTCTTCAAGCGGGTCTACCTATATGGGCGTTTTTTCTAAGTTACAACTCTCGTTCTTTTGAAGACTTTGCTGGATCGAGTTGTAATCTTAAACTCTATGGTGGTGTGATACTTGTGTTGATGTCTCCTGCATGCTTATTCCTCATTAATGTTAATGCACGCATGCTGAATTACATTAGTCGCCATATTTCATCATGCATTTCAAATTCTTCATATTATATGTTAAATGCGTGTATGAATTACAAGATATAGGGGGAGATCTCCATGATTGTACTCTTCAAGTGTGAACTGCTTCTAAAGCAAAATCCTCACTATGCACATCTTCAGGGGGGGCTCTTATATATCTTGCAATCAGATTCCTCAATATCAATATTTACACTTCATATGTTTATCCCCCTTGAAAACTTAGCCTCTATTATCATCAATCACCAAAAAGGGGGAGATTGTAAGTGCATCTAGTGCCCCTTAGTGATTTTGGTGTATTGAAGACTTATAGGTTAAGGGACTGATGCGTTTTTGAGTGTACATGGGTCTATAAGTATATTAGGAGTTTGATATTTACAGAGAAAGTCGACCCTTAAAAATGAAGTTCTTCGACTGAAGACTTTGGATTTCTAAAGACTTTCTGAAGACTTTGGAAGTGAAGAAATTGGTGTAATCCTGAAGACTTGGTATTCATTCGAGGAACATGAAGCATGAAGACTCTTGTTTTTGTAGTTTCATTTTCTCTTTCTTGAGTCATAGAAAACAACGTACTGTTAAAGGGGGTCAAGGAAATACTAAGGAAAATTTTCCAAGTGATGCTAAACTCAAATCCTACACCTACCAATCCCTTCGAGGGAAGCCATTGGAAATCTCATACAGTTCAGTCAATTTCTTCAGTGACAGAGATGAAGTTCTTCTGGTCTCTGAGGAATTTGTTCTGACTGAGGAGTTAGGAATTCGCCAGTGCGGATTGCCTACACAGTGAGGAACATGATAGCCCTGAGGAATTTGATACTCAAAATTCCGACCGTTGTTGTGCTATGCGCCAGCTGTCCCAAATATCTACCCACCTAACGGTCATATCATTGAAGGGCATTTATGTCTTATCATGTCGGGCTGCTCCCTAGGCTATAAATAGCCGCCCCCTACAACCACTAGCTGGTTGGCTGCTCCGAGAGAAACTAGCACTTGTCATTTGAGAGCATCCCATCCTCCGAGGACTTTGAGTGAAAATCATCAAGTGAGGAAAACCCAAAACCAAACACCTAAAAACCCCAAGTGATTGAGCATCACTGAAGAGGTTGATCCTTTCTGGATCTGACGCTTGTTACCTTTGAAGACTATGCATCTTCCAGACGGTTAGGCATAATGGTCTAGAGCATCCAAGAGGAAATTGTGGATCGCCGAGTGACCGAGTCTGTGAAGGTTTGGAAGTCACCTGAGGACTTACCACGAGTGATTGGGCGAGGTTTGTGTGACCTTAGCTCAAGGGGAATACGGTGAGGACTAAGTGTCCTGAGCTGCGTGTTCAGGACTGGGTGTCCGGGACTGTGTGTCCTCAGGTTTAAATACCTAGCCGCCCTAACCAGACGTACAACTGTCACTGCAGTTGGAACTGGTCTACCAAATCATTGTCTTCACCGAGCTAACTGGTTTCATTTCCTCAACCCTTCCATTTCCTCATTTCTGTGTCGTGAGCTTGTTCATATCTGTTCGAAGACTTTGACTGAAGACTTTCTCTATTTCCTCAGCTCAATTTCTTCAGTCAGTTTGTCTTCATTTTGTTTATCATGTGTTTATGCTTTCTGTACTTTGTGCTTGTTTTCATTTCATCATGAAGATCATGCTCATGTTCTGTTATGTTTACTTCTGACTACTTATTCCGCTACAAGTTGTTCTTCTCTTAGGAATTTCCTCACCCTGAAATTCCTCAGTGAAGAATTCATAAAAATCGCCTATTCACTCCCCTCTAGTCGATATAACGCACTTTCAATACAACTGTGTATAGTGTTTCCCCTATATTTCCCTTTTCGACCAAGAGACCAGTTGGATGACCAGTCTGTACTACTTTCACCCCATATACTTCATGTTTGTACCAAATCCGATGCACATACTAAATTCCCCCACCCCACTTTATTTCTTGTTTGAACCAAGTACAAGATTCGACTCCATGAAGTAGCTTTACCACTAACAATAGAAGAAAAAAATAGGTGATGTTGGACCATCTGATCGAGAGGGGCTGAGAGGCAGAAAATGATGCACATGCAGCAATGTAGTGACCTGGGGAAGTAGAGCTATGGCGGTTTTGAAGGAAGATATACCTGAAGGTCACTGGGATGTGGATAGGTGGGCGGCAGGAGGCCGGATCCGCCCACACTAGGGCAACGATGAAGGGATTGGAGGACCTCCCGCACCGACGCTCGGCCAGAGATAACAGTGCAGCCAGCAGTGGGTCTCCTCCCTTGCTGTCGATGACGGCCTAAACGCTGCCCCTCCTCCCCTTCACCGGCGGAGGGGGATACGTCCGGATCTGTAACCAGCGGTGAGGACAGAAAGACAGAGTTTTTTGAAGGGAGAAAGACAGTGTTACCACCGCTATCTTGTTTAGATCTGGAGAGGATGAGAGTGTGTCAATAGAACAACCCTAGCAAGCAAGCGCAGAGGCTCTGACCTATATATACGTAGTGGGGTAGTTTTCCTTTTTAACTCCATCAAAACAATCGCTTAAAATTGTGTACGTGGCAGGTCGCCATTTTTTTAGTTGTTGATTGTTTTTTGAGATAGCTACCTGCTTATTCCAAGTGGTGTTACGGTGTGCTAGGTCGCGCTTTGTATCGTTCAAGTCTGGTACAAGACCCTCCATTAAATGAACAACCACCCCCTCGTAAAAATTGTGAACAAGCCCACGGCTAAAATTATCGGAAACGTGGGCTGCCCCAACATGCATTATTATGTATATTTTCTACTCCCTCCATTCCTAAATATAAGTCTTTTTAGACATTTCAAATGGACTACAACATACGGATGTATGTAGACATATTTTAAAGTATGGACTCGTTCATTTTGCTCCGTATGTAGTCACTTGTTAGAATCTCTAAAAAGACTTATATTTGGGAACATATGGAGTATGTGGGAGTATCCTCAAAACAAAATTTGAGATTACAATATTTATTGGGCCCCTTTTTTGGGGATATAGCTCTCAGTTATGACCCGCCCAGGAGGGGCCGGGTCAGCCCCAATGTCGGGTTACACAAGAAGCCCAGTAAACATTAAGATGATAGTTTATCAAATCTTATGAAAGGCCCAAAGGCTTAGAGGCGGCTTAAGGCCCAATATTGCAAACCGCCGTATGTAAGGAAAGACTTGTAAAGAAAGGCATGTAAAAGAAGTCACCGAGCCGGACACGATTTGTGAGCCGGCCGGGACTCTATAGGCCACCGGGCGTCAACCCGTGTATATAAGGGGACGACCCAGTGGCGGCTTAGGGCAAGAAACAAGAGATCGATAACCAAGCCGGCGAGTTAGCCTCTTGGTGATCGAAACCCCAGCAATACCAAACACAACTAGACGTAGGCTTTTACCTTCATCGTAAGGGGCCGAACTAGTATAAAACCTCTCGTGTCCTTTGTCCCGATTAACCCTTTAAGCGTCCTAGTTGCGATGGCCCTACGACTAAGTCCTTCCACTAGGACACCTGCCGTGACAATTCCACGACAGTTGGCGCCCACCGTGGGGCCAGCGCATGGTGGATTTGAGTTCTTGAAGGGCAACTTCGAAGGGCTCAAGGGATACGCTGTGGGCCGGATGACCAAGAGTCATCGCGGCAAGCTCTACATCGACAACGATGGCTGGGGCCCCGAGGCCGGCTCAATTGAGTACGGGTACCGGGTCCCCTTCGGCGGAATTTACGTCTTCATCGGCCGGATCGATGAGTCAGGCCCTGAGTCGGATGTCCACACCGACCTCGTCGAAACGGCTCGACGTGCGAGGGTCACCCGTGTTCAATCTGTCGTGAAGCATGCCTTCGTAGGCTGCGTCTAGGCGGTGAATACTCTGAAGGATCGGTGGGGGGCGGTAAGACGGCCGTCTGTTCTGACACTGCATCATAAACGGGCGAGACGGACTCTTTGTACCAGCTGCCGGATGGCATGCTCGGGGGCTGTTCCGATGGCAGCAGTATTCCGGACCCCCTTGAGCCGCCGAATTGGGCCGGAGTCTTCATGGCAGGGACACAGCAAGGCAGAACTCCACAGCAGCAGCGGCAACAGCTACCGGGTCGGCCGCAGCCGGGTCAGGAGACCCCGCGCGCGCCCCGGCTCAGATTCTAATGGACCTCATGGATAAACTGACAACTCTGTTGACTGCGGTGGTAGAGCCGGTGGATAAAGCCCAGCATGACGCAGAGGTGGCACGCGTATGTGAAGAGATGGCGCAAGCTAAGGAAAATCTGGCCGCAGAGGAAGTCAAGATGGCAGCGGAACAAGCGGCTTTGGACGTTCATGCTCAACAGCTTCAAGCGGAGACCTTCCGGCTCTCGGTGGATCTGAACGCGTCAAACGAGGTCACGAGGAGAAGGCATCAGAAAACTCACTCACGTCTACCTCTGACGCTCGATCCTAGGAACCTTTTTCATACGCCCGGATCTAGGGGAAGCAATCCGCCGGAGGCAAACCGGATCACGACACCCGACGCGTCGGTCCAACCGCATGCCATGGAACCACCTCGTGTAATTACCGCTCCACCTCATTATGTACCAACGCCGCCAGGTCACTTCTCCAATCCCTTGGAAAACCTCATTGCAGCGTCGGCTCGTTTGGCGGCTCTCCCGATGGAAGGTGACTCACCGGCGGCAGTTGAAACCCGAAGGGTGAGAGAACTTCTTCAAATAGCTCTGGCACAGCAGGATGCATACTCCTACAGTCGAGACACGATCCATTCAACTCCTCGCCTGAGCCGGAGCCCAAGCTAAAATAGTCATATGGATTCAGTTGACATGTTAAGCAATGCTCAACGCCGCAACCGGCCGCACAGGTATGAGCCGGTGCAGGCTGGAGCAATTAACTTGGCGGATCAGGAGAGGATCCGACAAGAGGCAGAGCGAGCGGTTCAACTGGCAGCAGAGCAGGCAGCTCATCAGACCTTTCCGGCTTATCCAGCAACCTCAGTTGAGGCAGGGGTGGCAACAAAAACCGGAGGTGTCCCTTGCCTGGTGCCGGCCATACGTAATGAGCGTTTTCCAAAAGACTTCAGGGGGCCCCGTAAGGTGCCTAATTACACAGCCGACTTACAGCATGGGGCTTGGATTGAGAGTTATGAGATGGCTATGGAGTTGTTGGAGGTCAGCGACGCGGCAATGGCCAAGTATTTCACTACGATGTTGGATGGAACAGCTTGTACTTGGTTGAAGGGGTCGGCACCCAATTCTATCGGCTCATGGGCGGAGTTGAAGGCCCGGTTCATCCAGAACTTCAAAGACACGCGTAAGCAGCCTATGTCGATTGTGGACCTGACTAATTGTAAGCAAGAGGACGGTGAGTCTACAACCCATTGGGTGCGTCGGGTCAAGGAGATAATACATTCGTCTGATAAGATGGATGCCGGCTCAGCAGTCTTGATGTTGGAGAAACATTGCTGTTTTGAACCTCTGAAGCAGAAGTTGGGGCGGCTCAAGCATGACTGCAATGACATGGGCCAGTTGATGGCGGCTCTCGTCAAGTATGCTGATTCTGATAGTACCAAAGACCCGGTGTCTGATAAAGAAAAGACAGCAAAGGGAAAGAAGAACGGCAACGGCAAGGGTCACCAGCATAACCCGGCAAATCAAGGAGGTAATAAACCTAAGGCTAATGAGTTTGTTGCTAACACCAATGCGCAGGGCGGAAATCAACGGCGTAAGGGCAGGCAACCCCCTCGGTCGGGCGTGTCAGGTCCCACCCTTGAGCAACTATTGAATGAGCCTTGTCCAAGGCACGACACCCGGTAGAAGCCAGCCACCCACCTATTGAAAGATTGTACAATCATGAAGGCGTTTAAAAATTCGGACGCGTTTGATGGAGGTCACGGCCCAGGTGGCAGTTCAGGTGGAGGCGGTTTCCATGGCCCGGGCGCCGGTTCAGGTGGAGGAGGATTTCACGGTCAGGGCCATCCTGGAAACCAAGGAGGATATAATCCACAACCCGGCCAAGGTAATCAGCAGCAACAGTCCGGATATCAGAGCAGCCCAAAACAACTGAATAGTGGGCAATGCCATGTGTTCACCACTAGTTTATGTAAGAGGGACCAGAAGCTTCACAAGAGGGCCTTCAATTTCGTTGAGCTGGCTATTCCACGTTACTTACGTTGGTCAGAGCAGCCTATTGTGTGGAGAAGAGAGGATCACCCGCCCCGGGTTGATAATCCGGGTCACTTGGCCTTGGTAGTGGCGCCTCAAGTTGGTGGATATAAATTCACTAAGGTACTCATGGATGGAGGTAGCAGCATCAACATCCTCTACTATGAGACGTTCCGCCGGATGGGATTGACTGATAAGAGTCTTAAACAATCCAACACTGTTTTTCACAGTGTGGTACCTGGCAAGTCGGCATACCTAGTTGGTAAGATTGAACTGGAAGTAGCCTTTGGAGATGAGTATGACTCCAGAGCAGAGAAATTAACCTTTGAGGTGGATAAGATCAAAAGCCCATATCATGCTCTGCTTGGACGGTCGGCTTATGCCAAGTTCATGGCCCGGCCGTGTTATGTATATTTGCAGCTCAAGATGCCGGGTTATAAGGGCACCATTACAGTACATGGGAGCCGGAAAATAGCCTTGGAGTGTGAATAAGGTGATGCTGCCTATGCCGAGTCTGTTTGTGCAACAGAGGAGTTAAAGTTTTACAAGGATCACATTGACCCGGCAGACATGACGTCGTTAAAGACACCAACAACAAAGCATGAGCCGGTGTTGAAGTTCAAATCAGCTGATGACACCAAGATGGTTGACTTTGTGCCTGGCGACTCATCCAAGCAGTTCATCATCAGTGCAAACTTGGATCCCAAATAGGAAAGCGCGCTCATCGAGTTCATCCGTGAGAACCGGGTCATCTTTTCATGGAAACCTTCCGACATGCCGGGTGTCCCGAGGGAACTCGCTAAGCACACTCTCAATATTGATCCAAAATTTAAACCTGTTAGACAGTTTCTCCGACGGTTCAATGAAGAAAGGCGCAAGGCCATTGGAGAAGAGGTGGCCCGGCTCTTGGCGGTCGGGTTCATTGTAGAAGTCTTTCACCCAGAGTGGTTAGCCAACCCGGTGCTTGTACTCAAAAAGAACAGCACCTGGCGTATGTGTGTGGATTACACCGATTTAAAAAAGGCTTGTCCGGCTGACCCTTTTGCCCTCCCCCGTATTGATCAGATTATCGATGCTACGGCGGGTTGCGCACGTTTGAGTTTTCTTGGATGCTTATTCAGGTTATCATCAGATCAAGATGGCATTCAAAGATTGGAAAAGACGGTTTTTATTACTCCTTTTGGAGCTTTCTACTATGTGTCTATGCCTTTTGGGCTTAAGAGTGCCCAGGCGACTTACCAACGGTATGTGCAGAATTGTCTTCATGACCAGATTGGGCGTAATGTTCATGCTTATGTGGATGATATAGTGGTAAAATCCAGGAAAGAGGAAACCTTGGTCGCAGATCTGAAAGAGACCTTCGATAATCTTTGGGTCTACAAAATGATGCTTAACCCGACTAAGTGTGTTTTTGGAGTCCCAGCCGGCAAGCTCTTGGGTTTTTTGCTGTCCAACCGAGGTATTGAAGCTAACCCGGAGAAAATCAAGGCAATTACATCCCTGGCCAAACCAACATGCATCAATGACGTTCAACGGTTGGCGGGTCGTGTTGCTGCTTTGAGCCGGTTCATAAGCCGGTTAGGGGAGAAGGCGATGCCTTTGTATCAGATGATGAAGAAAACAGATGATTTTGTTTGGAGCGATGTTGCAAACTCTGCTTTTGAAGATCTGAAGACACAGCTTGCTGAGCCGCCAGTCCTTGCTGCTTCAGTTGAGAAAGAGCCGCTGTTGTTATACGTAGCCGCCAACTCACGAGCTGTTAGTGTGGCGATTGTGGTGGAGCGCAAGGAGGTTGTCAAGGAGCACCCGGTTCAACGACCGGTTTACTATGTCAGTGAGGTGTTAATTGAATCCAAACAACGATATCCACATTGGCAGAAGCTCGTATATGGGGTGTTCATGGCGAGCCGGAAGCTTAAACATTATTTTCAGGGTCACCCAATCACTGTGGTTCCCTAACTGCTTGGTATTATTCCAGATCAAGTGGTTATTCAAAATGGGAAAAATTCTAGACCTAAAAAGTTTAGCGCAGATGAGTCTGTGAGTTCTAATGAGATCTTTGAACCAGAGAAAGGGATCTGTGGGCATCAAGAGTAGGCGCAAAAACACTACCGCACAAGCATATATATCTTTTTGGATCAAGAAGAGGCCTGCGGTGGAAGAACTACGAAGAACTGCGATGAACTATGAAGAACACGAAGGAGTCTGGAAACCCTAATGCGGATCTAAGAAGTGAAAAGGAGAACACTTACAACCACGGATCTTCTGCGGAGGTCGCCGCCGTTCTCTGGACTGATTCAGGTTGATGCAGCGGCCAAGGTCGACAGAGATGAAGAAGAAGCGCGACGGCAGTGAGGCTCGAGCAGCAGGAGGGTTGCGAGAGGAAGAAGACGGTGAGAGAGAGAGAAGAATGAGGAAGGCCGAGGCATGCCTATTTATAAGGAAAAATGTTAACAGACGGGCGCGAAAATCGAGGAAGAGCTGAATAATGGTTATCCAACTACACAAACGCCTCGATTCTCGGAAGACATTAAAGGTGAAGATCCGTTGGGAGATGATGTCATAAAAGTTTTTTGTGTTTTCAAGAGATGATGTCATGGCGGATTACAAAAACTTCTGCGAGGATAAGAAGATGGATTTTTGTTGAAGATTGACAAAGAACGAAGTTCAAAGTCAACCTGGGGCCTAATGTTGGGGATATAGCTATTAGTTATGACCCGCCCAGGAGGGGCCGGGTCAGCCCCAATGGTGGGTTACACAAGAAGCCCAATAACCATTAAGATGATAGTTTATCAAATCCTATGGAAGGCCCAAAGGCTTAGAGGCGGCTTAAGGCCCAATATTGCAAACCGCCGTATGTAAGGAAAGACTTGTAAAGAAAGGCATGTAAAAGAAGTCACCGAGCCGGCCATGATTTATGAGCCAGCCGGGACTCTGTAGGCCACAGGGCGTCAACCCGTGTATATAAGGGGACGACCCGGTGGCGGCTTAGGGCAAGAAACAAGAGATCAATAACCAAGCCGGCGAGTTAGCCTCTTGGTGATCGAAACCCCAGCAATACCAAACACAACTAGACGTAGGCTTTTACCTTCATCTTAAGGGGCCGAACTAGTATAAAACCTCTCGTGTCCTTTGTCCCGATTAACCCCTTTAAGCTTCCTAGTTGCGATGGCCCTACGACTAAGTCCTTACACTAGGACATCTGCCGTGACAATTCCACGACACCTTTGTAATTGGTGCTATATTTTGACCAAAGATTTAACGGACAAAATGTTAGTGCATGTTAACAAAAATTATATCGTTTGATTTGTATTTGAACGTAGTTTTCAATGATGTAGGGGTTGTTTGGTTTCCAGCCACATATTGCCACACTTTGCCACACCTCACCTTAGGCAAATTTGACCAAGTTAGGTGGGTGTTTGGTTCTAGCCACACCTAAGACAAGAATTTTTTTATTAGTAGTGAACCCCACATGTCATAGACACAAAAAGTGTGGCAAGATTCCCTTAGGCAAGCCAAAGTGGGTCTAACAATTTGAGCAACTCAAGTTAGGCAAGTGTGGCAAAAATAATGTGGCAACATAAGACAAACATAGTCACAATCCAAACAGCCCCGTAATTTTTGTGACATGCATGAACATTTGGTTAGTTAAATTTCTAGTCAAAATTTGGCAAGGTGCATCAAATCAACACATGCAAGTATCAAAAGGAAAGTCATGGCATGCATGCATGCGTTGTACTTCTCCCGTTTCCAAATATAAGTCTTTCTAGAGATTGCAACAAGTGATTACATACAAAGCAAAATGAGTGAATCTACACTCTAAAATATGTCTACATACATCCGTATGTTGTAGTCCATTTGAAATGTCTAAAAAGACTTATATTTAGGAACGGAGGGAGTAACTAATGCATCGGTAAGCACAAATTATTGAAATATATCGAGTGCAAAGGCAGGAGCAGTAAGTCAATGAAGCTGCATCCCTCCCTTGCCCATGAGCATGGTGGCTGGCAGGACTAGGAGAAGCTTTTGTTCGCTACGCGCTCTCCCTCCCGCACGCGGTGGACATGCAACAGTTTAATCGGTGTCAGATGGCCAGAAGCATACTGTAGTACTCCTCCACTGCAGTAGTACTCCATCATTGTTCGACTTCCCAAAGAGGCGAAGAGGAAACGCAGCCTGGACGCTCTCATGGCAGTTTCATGTGTAGAGTAGTCTAGGATAACATGTACCATGCCTGTAAGCTTAAAATCGTTGGGGTCGGCTCCATGTTTTTTTATTAAAATAATCTTGTGGCCCTACCTGTCATCCTGGTGATTCTAGTTTGCACGCTCATTTGGTAAAGACAGGAATATATATTTTAATTTGTGGTGGGGTAAATGTTAGAGGTTGCAGCAAATGGAGGGGTTGTTTGGTTCTCAGCCTAAGGTTGCCATGGCTAACCTTAGTCATGTCACAACACCTTAGGCATGTGTTTGGTTTATTGCCACACTTGTGGCTTGCCACACTTGTGGCTTGCCACACTTTTCTAGTTATATGGCCCACAAGTCATAGGCTCAAGTTTTTGCCAAATCTTGCCACACTGGTGGCCATTTTGTTAGCCACACTTTTTGTGGCAGCCACACTTTGCCTAAGGTTAGTTGTGGCAAAGTTAATCATGAACCAAACAGGCCCGGAGTATTGTACACCGCGGGTCTTTCAGCCAAGTTTAGAGGCAACCATGTGGGGCCACTGCTATGATGTGTCGTGTCAACTCGTACAACGAGGAGAAGCTTGATTTTACTACTACACACCTTCTCCCTCGCCCATGCGCACGGTGGCTATCCCTCCCGCACGCGGTGGATGTTCATGCAGTAGTGGATTCGATACTACTGTAGAAGTAGTAGTAACATCAATGTTTGTCTTCTCGAAGAGGCGAAGAGCCAAGGGCAACCTGAACGTGGCAGTTGCGAACGGTCGCGTGGCAGTCTTTGTGTAGGGGTGGGGCGTGGTGCGGAGGCTTGGAGAACGCATATAGCCAGGCTCTTGCATGAGACAAAACTGCTATTTGAGGCCACTATTGTAGTACTAGTACTTGCTAGTATAGCCCTGTAAACCGGAAAGGAGCGTTTGCCTTTCTAGAGATTTCACCACGTGCAGTACTGGCTCAAATCTCAAATCTCATCAACCAAGGCATTTTGTGATTGAAGGAATGTATCTCATACTTTACAAAGAGTTGACGGCGGTGTGGCCGTCATGACCCGTCATATCACAAAACCCACCTTTACCAGCAGTGGTAAAGTGGCCTCGAAGTTGGACTGGGCAAAGCAACCATCATTTCACTGGAACGCTCATTGAAGCCCTTTCTCCCCTTTCTTGAAGAAAACCTCACTCCAGGATACTCACTTCTGCAATTTTTCTTCTGTACCGCGAAGGAAAGATGGGTGAATCAGTGATGCTGCTATATTTTCATTCCAAGAATCTTCTTTTTGCGAAGCACCGACCGATTCTCACAGCCTATTCTTTTCCAGTTTTCATTGCGATTGTGGTTTCCTTTTGATTGCTTTTTGTTTGTCAGTTCATTGATGGATCCTAGAGCAGTAGCCAAAGAGTTGCCGGCGAAGAACCCACTGGAGACATCAATCTCCAGGAAGCGAGCACCGACCAATGAGTTGACCATGTTGGCGGGCCAACCCATGGAGACGAAGAACTCCAAGAAACAAGCACTGGCCAAAGAGTTGACGACGTTGGCGGACGAACTCCTCAAAGAAAGATGGAAGAATAGCAAGGGCCCCACCATGCCTACCTCAAAAACTTTAATAGCCACCTATGCGAGGCTCAAGGCCAAGTTTGAGGAGATAGTCGCCGTTGAGAAGCAGTATTCCTGTAACATCCCAAAATTCTAAATTTTGGAATGTTATAATAAATAGATTGATTTGATTGATTGTGTGAAATTGAGTGAAATTCGAGACCTTTTTGAAAGTTAAATGAGAGGGAATATAAGGACTTTCCCAAACTTTCATTTTGCATTCGTGATCTCCGTGAATTCAAATTCTTTTCACCACGAAACCCTGGAGAGAAGATGACATGACTTCTTCCATTTATTTAAATGACAAGGGGTGTTGAAAATATTTGAATTTCATTTAGAAAATATTTTCAGTTCTGAAACTTTATGCAACTCAATAATTTTCACGAGAGCACATAAAATGACTTCTTCAAATTATATGAAATATGAGTTGGGAGTTTCAAAGGATCAAATTCAAAGTCTTTTGGAATTATTTTTTAGTTTGGAGTTATTTGGATTTTATTCAAATCATTTTGTCCAAAATAAAATACATGGAAAATAGGGTAACATGATTCCCTACAACAGAAAATTGGAGAGAAATAAATTTGATTTCATTTTGGTATTTTTAAAATGATTTTGTTGGATCTTATTAGAGAAGGAGCACTATTGGAATTATTAGAATTTGTGTGTATTTTATTTAATGCTAGAAAAATGTTCATGTCGTAGAAAATCTTATTCTGAAAATTTTGATATATTATATGCCTATATAATTTTCTTGTTATTCGGTTTTCGTTTTGTTTCTATTTTAAAAAGAAAACTGTATGTGCGGCCCATATTTATTTATCGCCTACATGCGCAGTATAGTAGCTTCTAGTGCCCCATTGTTTTTTTCTCTCTTAAATAGGCCAGGCCCAGCCAGCCTTTTCATTTTTTTTTATTTTTTTTCTTAGGCCGAATTTTGTAAAAAAAAAAAACTGCAGCCGCAGCGTGCACGCGGCCGGCCGAAGGCCTTTAGGCCCATGCGAGCCGCTCACCTCTTTTCATCTCTGTTTTGTATACGTTTAGTCCCACATTACCTAGCCTTTGACCTCTAAGCCTATTTTCCGCCAATAAATATAGACCGATAGAGCCTCAAAAATCATTCGATTCGGGTTAAATCAATATTTTGGTTTGACTAGATTCATTTAAGAAAAATATATTCTTCTCTCCGAGGCGACTTCTGGAAATTGTCTCTTCTCTCTAAAGTCATCTTTTCTCCGCCTTATAAAGGTATCTTTCTTATACTTCCGTAGTTTATTATTTTTAGATTAATACGATAAAATAATTAGATTATCAATTAGTCTACGTATTTATACATTAGACCCTAGCCGTAGCTATTTTTCTCCGTAAAACAGCTTGGCCCTGATTTTTCAAATAGCCATAACTTTTTACTCGTTCATCCAAATTAGATGAAACCAACGCCTATAGCTTCGTCTTGTTTTTACCTATCCAGTGAACCTGTCACATCAACTTTTTGAAATTTTCAAATTTTGAATTTTGTTCAGATTTATATTCAAACTTATTTTGATCATAACTTGAGTTTTATAACTCCGATTTAGTCGATTCTTTTTGCAAATCGAAGATCTTGACCTAAACTTTCTGATAAGGCCAAATTCATATATTTTTGGAACTGTTAGAAATTGTTTTATGTTGCAAGGGTTATTCGCTGGGTTTTGAAGCTTTCCGAATTGTTTTTTTCTTTCTCTCCGACCTTTTGAGTGATTGCTTATGTGTGGTTACTATTGCTTGCTTACGATAGATTGACCGGAGTGTGACGAGTAGAGCTATCAAGAGTTTTGAGTGCGAATCATCTTCATCAACATTGCAAGCAAGTTCACACTTTGATCATACATTTTCTACTACCCAGTTTTAATGCATTAGATCAGATCCTCAAACATTGCATGATTAGGATCTACTTAAATTGTGGGATGGGAAGTAGTTGAGGTAGTACCTATTACATGTTTATTTTCAAACCTTTGGGAGTTACTTCTACGTTTGCTTATTATGCCAGGCTATGCTAGTAGACGTGGATTGGGTGAGTGATATCCATGACAGATGTGAGTTTGTTAATTAATGGTTTATTTAAGGTGGCAACTTAAACACACATCTGGGTGGATTGAGGCACCTGGGTAATCCAGGATTTGCCTGTTTTCTTTTGGACCGCCACCCAGACTCAAAGGGATCATGAGATTATTCATACTAGAAACTTCCGTGTGCAGCCACAAGCTATTATGGGCTCTAGCATAGTTGACTAAGTCGTGCGAACTCTTACAGTGGTAGACTAGCAGATGTAGGGGATGTAGGTGGTACTGTCTACCCATCGTAAGGTGCAAACACTTCTGAAAGACTATGTCTCGGTCATTCGTTTCTCAAACACCATGTAGTGCAAGAAATCCAACGGAGGAGATCGAGTCTTATGGGAAAAAGTGCGCAAACCTCTGCAGAGTGTTTAAACTAATCATGGTTAGCCGTGTCCCCGGTTATGGACGTTTTGAGTATCTAGTACTTGGATTATCATGTGAATCTCATCATGTTACTTTAAATTAAGTTGTTGGGTTTAATGATGTTACTTAATTGGGATTGAGAATGCTGTCAACCATTCTCAATGTTCAACAACCACCATGATAGTTAAATAAAATTTATTCCTT
The DNA here is from genome assembly GCF_002162155.2 of Triticum dicoccoides. Classification (NCBI taxonomy): domain Eukaryota; kingdom Viridiplantae; phylum Streptophyta; class Magnoliopsida; order Poales; family Poaceae; genus Triticum; species Triticum dicoccoides. The sequence continues at coordinate 84,976,651 of NC_041380.1, forward strand.
TGCAGTAGGGAAAAATTGGCTTTTCGCAAAAACCTTATAACCATAGAGCTTTTCCACCAGCCATATATGCATGTAGTGATAGCCATTGTTCATCATTTCTCTCTATGGTGTGAATTTGCCAGTACATTCAATGTACTGACCCTTTGTGGCTGCAACGTCTTATGTTGCAGGTTTATCTTACGACGAGTAAGTGATACGTTAGGGTTACGATTTCTACACTCAACTTTGCCGTTGGTGTTGATGGGAATCCACAACCTTGTTACTTCTGCTATTTTGGATTGAGGTAATAGTATCTTACGTTACTTGTACATGTGATTTACCTCTGTTATAAATCCTCGAGTACTGTGTGTGTCAGCATACCGATCCAGGGATGACACTTAAACACAGAGACTTGATCCATTCGGGTCGGGTTGCTACAAGATGGTATCAGAGCACATGTTGACTGTAGGACGTGACCCTAGAAACTGGCAAGCCCATAGGAAGGATTTTCTCTAAAACTTTCTTTTTCAAAAAGATCTTTTACCTCTCTTCTCTTCTGAGCTTATTCAAATATCCCCTTTTAGTGAGACCATACCCCCTTTTTCCCTTTTGACCACATGAAGATTCGGCTAATGAGACCACACCAAGGAGTACAAGATATCAGACAACTACTACTTTGGAATGAAGAGGATTTTACCATGCATTACAATGATGGAAACTACAACGGTTGAAGACTCCGAAGACTAGGAGAATTGGAAGCCTCTGAAGAATTTCCAGATTTGTATGACCTAGGGAGGCTACCCTTATGGAACTTGGCAGACTATGGAAGTTGTCAATACCCAAGATCAAGGAGTATCGGAGAAAGACCGGAGCATGGAGAGTTAAAAACTTAAAGTTCTGTCAAGGAAAACCCTAAGGCAGGAGATATCAACTATGGAGAGATAGCTCATGGAAATGACAAGAGCAGAAACACGGCTATCCATGATGTTATCGCCCGCTTATGCTATTTGTCACAGTGCTGAGTTAAGCCTGCATATGCATGGAAGGATTGGATGGTAGAAGGCTGATGGAGCACCTATTAGTAAGATGAAGTTTTAACCTTAGCCGGAGTATCACCAGGATCTAGAGTAGTACATCAAGAAGTTTAAGATGGACCTTCAGGAAGCTGTATTTTGACAAGGAGCATTTCATGGAGAATTTAGGTCCAAGAAGCTGAAGTAGCCAAGCTGGAGGAGCAAAACCTCGAGATACCAGAGATTTGTCAGGAACTGAAGGACAGTATGACCATGGTTCATGTGAAGGATGTTGAAACCAGAAGTTTGGAACGCAACTCCAGAATATTAAAGGACGTCACGAGAGACTTCGCGTCAACAGAGATGATCTGGCAAAAGGACAAGCACGATTGGAAGAAGCCATCGGAGACATGAACAAGGCTTGAAGATTTTGGAAACGTTGAAGATTTATTGACCTTTAGAAGACCAAACCCCTGTTATATACCTACGTTAGATGCGATGTTTGTGAGCTGCCATTTGTTTGATGTTTTTTCCGACAGCCACAAATAAAAATCTGTCTTTTCAAAACTTTTGTTTGTATTGTGTGTATCCCTCTCCCTCTCTCTTATCTTACCCCAAACCCACATGGACCCGATAGAGGATGAATGGAGATGAGCTTGTATTTTCTGGACCGATGAGTCAGTTGGAGACAGACCGATGGATTCAGAACATGGAGGATCACATGGAGAATAACGCTATAGTCGGAAAGGATATGACCCAGCATGCTCTTCAGTGCTTTGAAAGAGGTGCTGCTACTTGGTGGAGGATGTACCAAACCATCAATGGATGGCAAGGAGTAACCACTCGGAAAGAATTTAAGTTGACTTTGCCAAAGTCTCGGCTTGTGTCCCAGAAGTTGAAGCCTTATGGAAAGGATATGAAGAAACCTTGTGCATGCAAGATTTGTGGAGAAATCGGACACACCCATAAAGAACACAAGGATGAGTGCCCTAATTGTGAAGGAAGTCACCCAGTTGAAGAATGCCCAACTAGGCAGATTACTTGTTTCTTGTGTGAAGGGACTACCCACTATCCTGCTCAGTGTCACATTTACCCCATGGTACAACGAACCATCCAACATAAGAAACAAGTAATGAAAGGAGCCCTCATGGAAATTTTAGAAGAAGCTATGATGAAGGAAGAGATGGAGGACACACCTAAAGAAGACCCGAGTAAACCCTGCACTAAGTCTTGCTATTCATGTGGAGAAGAAGGACACATCTCCCAGAAATGTATGAATAGGGATCTAGTAGAATTCCCGACGGAGGAAGTAGAGTATGATCCACAAGAAATAGAAGCCCTAATTGGAATGGAAAAGTCTAGGAAGAGAAACCGATTGGAGCCCAGGAGGGACCTGAGTCGTATCACCTGTTACTGGTGTAAGGAGTCAGGGCACTACCTCAACAGTTGCCCAAAAAGGAAACCTCGATACTTGTCAGAAGTAATATGTTTTAGTTGTAATGGAGCAGGGCACTTTGCCAGAGAATGCCCCAAGGAGAAGGAAACTTGTGCTAGATAGTTGAGTTTGCAACAAAAGAAATGGAGTAGTAGAAGTGAGAACATTTTCTTTTATATTGAGGTGTTGAGTTGAGACATGTAATGGAAAAGCGAGAGATTGTAATCAATTGAGAGTGAATAAAGTTAGCATCGTTGGTACTGATATGGATTTTATGAGTTGTTACTCTATGAAGAAGGATTTTGACCATTTCTGAGGATATGAGAAATATGGTCTATGGAAGATTTGTGCATTTTAAGGGTAGTAGTATCCTGTAAGAACTGTTGACCCCTGGAAAAGATAAGGATACTCCACTGAGTGAATTTCGGACAAAATGAATACGGGTTTTGTCTCGATATGTGTGATACCCCAAGAGTGTGTGGGATGAAGTTGGAGACCGTCAGTTGTTTGGACCAAATGTGATCAAGGAGTCAGAAGAGAATGTTAAGTTGATTCGAGATGGACTGAAGGTAGCTCAGTCCAGGCATAAGAGTTATTCAGACTAAAAACGCAAGGAGGTAGTCTATGAAATTGGAGACAGAGCATGTCTTCATGTGACCCCTCTGCGAGGAGTTAAACGATTTGTAGTTAAGGGAAAGTTAGCCCTGAGATTTGTAGGACCATACCGAGTTTTGGAGCGTATGAGAGAAGTGGACAACAAGTTGGAGTCACCCGAAGGACTGTCAGGACTTCATGATGTGTTTCACGTTTCCCAGTTGAAGAAGTGCCATGCAGAGATGGCCAATATTCCCCTGTAAGGACGCTTGACCCTGGAAAGGATAATGATGTTCCACGAAGTGAATATGGACTTCATAAGTATAAGTTTTTATCTCGGTATGTGGGATATCCCACGAGGATGAAGAGATAAATTACTATTGGATATAAAGGAGGTATGATGTTGGAAATATGGATCAGTGGAAACTCCATGATGAATCTGAGTAATCATGTCCTAGTTTGGTGCCAATAGAAGGAAGGAAGACAGTACAATTGGATGGATTTAAGAATACTAGGAAGTTGGGAGTTGGAATAATGATCAGTTGCCCGATGATAAGTTCAAGGACTACAAGTGATGAGATGGGCCATAACCCACATGCCCCATGACCTGCCAAGAAGCAAGCACATTCTTGCTGAAGGAAAAACACTGGAGGAAGATACGACGTTTATCGGTAGGCGATTTTATAGGAGTAACGCAAAACCTGAGAGTTGTGAAGGAATGACAGATGTTTGTTTGGTTTGCAGAATCAATGGATTTATCCGAACCTTGGTTCCTCGACAAGAGAAATTCTGCAATGCTTGTGAGGATGACCGAGTGTTAGAATGCGAGATTCACTAAACCGTATACAAGGTAATGATTTGGGTGCGGGATGGATTGATCACCATACCGACTTACTCTTATTGTCCGCCTTGATATATGGGATGGTAAATCTAAGTGACTTACCTATAGTAGAGCGCCGACGATCAAAACCTTGTTTAAGACTTAGAATGGTATAGGTATTTTTCCCTTGTACAAGGCAGCTTTGCCAACCGTAGGTTATACGGTGAGGATCAACCCAGACCCATTTCCTGCAGAAGGAACCATAAATTGTTGACCACCACGAGATATCGATAGTTGTTTAGTTTTGGCGCCAGACCCGTCAGCTAAGAAGACCCAGTCACAGAAGAACCTTACCAAGATGAAAGACAAAAGAATTGAGGAAATGGTTATGCCACTACCAAAAGAGCCCAGATAAGGAATTATCCTGAAGATCTGAGAAGACCGACACTGTTAACAATATGGATACAGTATATGAGTTTTGATGGAATCATAACCATGCTTCTAAGGGTGGTAGCACCCCAGACCCCAGAGACGATTGATGAAATTTTGAAGAGACCCCGAACCTAACCTATTTCTTTCTAGCCTCTCCGAATCTCGAGGACGAGATTCCTTTTAAGGGTGGTAGGTTTGTAACATCCCAAAATTCTAAATTTTGGAATGCTATAATAAATAGATAGATTTTATTGATTATTTGATTGATTGTGTGAAATTGAGTGAAATTCGAAACCTTTTTGAAAGTTAAATGAGAGGGAATAAAAGGATTTTCCCAAACTTTCATTTTGCATTCGTGATCTCCGTGAATTCAAATTCTTTTCACCATGAAACCCTGGAGAGAAGATGACATGACTTCTTCCATTTATTTAAATGACAAGGGGTGTTGAAAATATTTGAATTTCATTTGGAAAATATTTCCAATTCTGAAACTTTATGCAACTCAATGATTTTCACGAGAGGAGATAAAATGACTTCTTCAAATTATATGAAATATGAGTTGGGAGTTTCAAAGGATCAAATTCAAAGTCTTTTGGAATTATTTTTCAATTTGGAGTTATTTGGATTTTATTCAAATCATTTTTCTCCAAAAATAAAATACATGGAAAATAGGGTAACATGATTCCCTACAACAGAAAATTGGAGAGAAATAAATTTGATTTCATTTTGGTATTTTTAAAATGATTTTGTTGGATCGTATTAGAGCAGGAGCACTGTTGAAATTATTAGAATTTGTGTGTATTTTATTTAATGCTAGAAAAATGTTCATGTCGTAGAAAATCTTCTTCTGAAAATTTTGATATATTATATGCCTATATTTTTTTTGTTATTCGGTTTTCCTTCTGTTTCTATTTTAAAAAGAAAAATGTACGTGCAGCCCATATTTATTTATCGCCTACAAGTGCAGTATAGTAGCTTCTGGGGCCCCATTGTTTTTTTTCTCTCTTAAATAGGCCAGGCCCAGCCAGCATTTTCATTTTTTTTATTTTTTTTCATAGGCCGAATTTTGTAAAAAAAACTGCAGCCGCAGCGTGCACGCGGCCGGCCGAAGGCCTTTAGGCCCATGCGAGCCGCTCACCTCTTTTCATCTCTGTTTCATATACGTTTAGTCCCACATTGCCTAGCCTTTGACCTCTAAGCCTCTTTTGCACCAATAAATATAGACCTATAGAGCCTCAAAAATCACCCGATTCGGGTTAAATCAATATTTTGGTTTGACTAATTCATTTAAGAAAAATATATTTCTTCTCTCCGGGGCGATTTCTGGAAATTGTCTCTCCTTTCCAAAGTCATTTTTTCTCCGTCTTATAAAGGTATTTTTCTTATACTTCCGTAGTTTATTATTTTTAGACTAATACGATAAAATAATTAGATTATCAATTAGTCTACGTATTTATACATTAGACTCTAGCCGTTGCTTTTTTTCTTCCGTAAAACAGTTTGGCCCTGATTTTTCAAATAGCCATAACTTTTTACTCGTTCATCCAAATTAAATGAAACCAACGCCTATAGCTTCGTCTTGTTTTTACCTATCCAATGAACCTGTCACATCAACTTTTTGAAATTTTCAAATTTTGAATCTTGTTCAGATTTATATTCAAACTTTTTTTGATCATAACTTGAGTTTTATAACTCCGATTTAGTCGATTCTTTTGCAAATCGAAGCTCTTGACCTAAACTTTCTGATATGGCCAAATTCATATAATTTTGGTGCTGTTAGAAATTGTTTTATGTTGCAAGAGTTATTCGCTGGGTTTTGAAGCTTTCAGAATTGTTTTCTTCTTTCTCTCCGACCTTTTGAGTGATTGCTTATGTGTGGTTACTATTGCTTGCTTACGCTAGATTGACCGGAGTGTGACGAGTAGAGCTATCAAGAGTTTTGAGTGCGAATCATGTTCATAAACATTGCAGGCAAGTTCACACTTTGATCATACATTTTCTACTACCCAGTTTTAATGCATTAGATCAGATCCTCAAACATTGCATGATTAGGATCTAATTAAATTATGGGATGGGAAGTAGTTGAGGTAGTACCTATTACCTGTTTATTTTCAAACTTTTGGGAGTTACTTCTACGTTTGCTTATTATGCCAGGCTATGCTAGTAGACGTGGATTGGGTGAGTGATATCCATGATAGATGTGAGTTTGTTAATTAATGGTTTATCTAAGGTGACAACTTAAACACACATCTGGGTGGATTGAGGCACCTGGGTAATCCAGGATTTGCCTGTTTTCTTTTGGACCGCCACCTAGACTCAAAGGGATCATGAGATTATTCATACTAGAAACTTCCGTGTGCAGCCACAAGCTATTATGGGCTCTAGCATAGTTGACTAAGTCGTGCGAACTCTTACAGTGGTAGACTAGCAGATGTAGGGGATGTAGGTGGTACGGTCTACCCATCGTAAGGTGCAAACGCTTCTGAAAGACTATGTCTCGGTCATCCGTTTCTCAAACACCATGTAGTGCGAGAAATCCAACGGAGGAGATCGAGTCTTGTGGGAAAAAATGCGCAAACCTCTGCAGAGTGTTTAAACTAATCATGGTTAGCCGTGTCCCCGGTTATGGACGTTTTGAGTATCTAGTACTTGGATTATCATGTGAATCTCATCATGTTACTTTAAATTAAGTTGTTGGGTTTAATGATGTTACTTAATTGGGATGGAGAATGCTGTCAACCATTCTCAATGTTCAACAACCACCATGATAGTTAAATAAAATGTATTCCTTTGCAGTAGGGAAAAATTGGCTTTTCACAAAAACCTTATAACCATAGAGCTTTTCCACCAGCCATATATGCATGTAGTGATAGCCATTGTTCATCATTTCTCTCTATGGTGTGAATTTGCCAGTACATTCAATGTACTGACCCTTTGTGGCTGCAACGTCTTATGTTGCAGGTTTATCTTACGACGAGTAAGTGATACGTTAGGGTTACGATTTCTACACTCAACTTTGCCGTTGGTGTTGATGGGAATCCATAGCCTTGTTACTTCTGCTATTTTGGATTGAGGTAATAGTATCTTACATTACTTATACATGTGATTTACCTCTATTATAAATCCTTGAGTACTGTGTGTGTCAGCATACCGATCTAGGGATGACACTTAAACATAGAGACTTGATCCATTCAGGTCGGGTAGCTACAATTCCTCTGGCAAGGTGATGACCCCCATCGAGGACGAGGAGATGGCCCCCGAAGGGATGGGATCCCCTGGTGAGTTGCACAAGGTAAAAAATAATGGCTTTCCATAGTTGTTGTTTTTTATTATTTGCAATGTGCTTGCTAATATGTTAGGGTTGTGCAGGTGCCGGTGGATGTCCTTGATGATTCCGATGTCGCGGCCCATCCTGTGGACAACGCCCCAGAGATCATTTTTGATGTCGCGGTCCGTCCTGTTGACATCGCCCCGGAGATCGATTCCGATGCCGTTGTCGATCCTGTGGACAGCGCCCCAAAGATTGATTCCGATGTCGCGATCAGTCCTGTGGACATCGCCCCAGAGATCGATTCCCATGCCCCTGTCCGTGTTGTGGTCATTGCCCGAGAGATCGATGACAAGAAATAGTTGGTCGCGCTAGTCCTTCAGGGTAGTTTGCATTGCCCTGTGTTTAATTACTAGAACGATGCGTGTTATCAAACCATCTTAGGGCTAGTGCATTGTCTTGTGTGGGAGGTACTTGCTACTTTTGTTTGATAATGAATCATGCGAACCGTCTTCGAGTTATGGAAACAGATGTATCCTCACCAGCTTTTGATGTAATACGTCGCATGCTTAGATGTAAGTACGAACTGTTTATCATATTAGCAGGGCTTGTTTGATGATTCTTGGTGTTAGTAGGCTAGCTACTGTGCCTGCTATAGTACTTGCAAAACACTCACCGAAGAGAAACATTGGGGCTGATGAGCTCGTGGTACTCTTATACTTATCTATCGCCGATCGGCCAATAGCCTAAGCTCCTAAAATTGTAGGCTTAGCGGTTGATCAGACAATAGTCGACACGGATACGTTCAGGCCTCATTTGGTTCATAGGGTAGGAAAATCATAGTAAAAGTACAGAGACGTACAACACAAAATCATAGCAGTACAGAGACGTACTCCCTCCGTTTCAAAATAGATGACTCAACTTTGTACTACTAACTTTGAAACGGAGGGAGTACAAATCCTAGGTGGGCTAGTTTGGCCTAGTGGGTTTCAGTGATATGACGTGGTACAGTGCCGTCCAGTCTTCGTGTGTGGTAGCAGTATTGCGGGTACAATGTGTTTTCTTGAAGAAGCGGAATTCAACGAAGTCGTGATGGTTCCTTCGTCTGACCAACACTGGGAAAGGTTGGGCCTGTGCTATGACCGGGGTGGACCAGGATAATTTTGGGCATGGCAGGTGGACCAGGATGGTCGATGTCCCACATGTCGGTGAATGGAAAGTATTCTTTTCCGATACAGAGGACGAGCAACGAGTATTCATTGTTTATTTTTGATGAAAGCTATTGTCTCCACTATTACGACAGAGGAGTGTGAAACACGGCAGCCCAGTGAACTTGGCATGTGCACCACTCCCTCCTTCCTCATGTAATACTACCATAGTGTTGACTACAAGGTTGGCTATAAAGGTTACAACTATTTCTCACTTTCTCTCTATCTATTTCCTCTCAAATGTTTTTTACCTTTCTTTTTTTAGACACAATTGTTTTTATGCCTCTTTTTTTAGAATTAGTTTTTTTATACCTAGGAGCACGTGTAGAGATGGGCTCTTGCAGAGCCCACTCCTTGACTTTGTCAATGCCTCTCTCTCCTCCACATAAGCAGGCTTATAGGCTAGTATTTTACTGGTACTACATGCTATGAATGCGGGCAGCTGGCGTCTGAGGGGGAGGGCTTGGAAGCGGTCCGGACTCCCGCATGGCCCACCTCACATTATCACCATATATTTCTTGGAGTCTGTGCGCGGCGAGCGGGCGATATCTTCTCCCTTGCCATCTCTCTCTTCTCAGCCGACGCCCGCCGAGCGATTAGATTTTGGCTATCGACGGTTTATTCAATTGGAGTCCCACATGTCAGTGAAATTGCAAGACAACGCGTGTCCCTTCTAGTGAGCGGCGTGCGAGCCGGACTGTCGGGGGTGCGACGCGTACGAGTCGTAAGTGTGCCACCTCTTCTTTTGAACTTGCAAAGCGAAACATTTTCGTGCGATCGACTGATAGAAATCCAGAACAAAATGACAAGGGCGGTGCTTTCCCGCGCGTTAGGCGGGCTAGTTTGAGTGATATGACGTTCTACAGTGCCTTCCACTTGCTCCATTTTTATGTAAGCAAGAGTTTAAACTCTTACGTGTGAGGAGTGCGAAACATGGCGGATCTGATTTTGATCGAGGGATAACTGTTCCCTGCCAAATAATGGAGCCCTATTAATCTCCAGCGTTGGCTCACAAATTTATACCGGCATCTGTCCGAGGACATGATGGATGCTATCCAATGCCGCCCGCATACCTTTCGACAACTATATGAACTAACCGGACGAAATTCGTGCAAACAAAACAAATTTCAAATTAACCGGATGAAATTCATTACATTTCAAAAACTTTTCCTACAAACTGGACGAAATTCATTACATATTTCACACAAACCGTACTAAAACCTACTGTAAACCATATCTAAACGATCACCGACGCCCAACCACCATGTCCGGCCATGAACCCGAGAAAGCCGACCATTGCCTTTGCCTCCTCCTCAGCCGCCTCGATAACCTCCTCCTTCGAAGCACAAGGTTCTGAAGATTTCCGCCTCCATGTCGTCGTCAAGCGGCTAATCGGCCGCTGATGTTTATCCCACCAAGCTTGGCATTGACTGAGTGGAGGAGCGGTAGCCTTCCTGGGACCAGAGCGGCGACGACCTACCGTGTACTACTCTTCCTCGCTGCTAGCTGCGCCCACGCATGCGCGCCGGCTTCGTGGTAGTGGCGGTGGAGGGCGGCCGGGGGGGGGGGAGCCGGTGATCTCCTTCATCTGCTCCTGCGACAATATGTCCAAGAGAGCTTTGGAGCATGCCCGGAGCGGAGCCACCGATGTCCTTTGTCTCCTCCTGCGACAGTACGTCCAAGAGAGCTTTGGAGTGCCAGGAGGCCATGGTTGGAGTGGTGCCGATAGAAGGAAGGGACCGGAGGAGAATGAGTGTGGATCTTTGGATATGGCTGGGAGCTGGGGCTCAAGTTAATACTAGCAATGTGCCCGTGCGTTGCAACGGATCCAAAGTAGTATAGTACTTGTTCACAAACTTGAAAGAAAACACTCTTGTTTTGATATACATATATACCACTAAAAATATATTACATTTCACTCAGAACATATTTCTCAGGTTGTTTTGATGAGGCGAGGGAGGGATGTGGTTGCTTTCAAGATAATAAGGGGTTTTCTTCAAATTCGAGCAGAGAAGTGGGCTATTGTTGCAAAAATGCCACAACTTACCTCGCAGCCATTAGATGTAGATCTAATGGTCAGAAATGACAGATGGCAGACACACCATCATCACCAACTGAGTCTTTTATAGGAGTAGAGATAGCGGGCGAATGGAAATGAGCCGCGACAGACGGATGGACGGCTGGCGCCAGAGTAGGTTCATCAGGCGTGAATGCGGATGCTGCTTCAGTGACTTAACAGCAGGTGCGTTGGGTCACTGAAATGCGGGCCCAACGGGCAACTGGCCCGCATGTCAGTGACACACCAACTGCACCTGCAGTTAAGTCCGGTGAATGCGGCATTGGCGTTCTGGAGAGACGGTGACCGTTTCAGGCGGGAAGTGTGCGGTAGCGATGGAAGAGGTTTTGGTAGGCCAGGCCGGTCAGACACTAGCGTGGTGGTAAAATTTTAACTCATGGATGACGAGCCTTTGAAGTGTATGTGGCATGTATTGATAACCAGGCGTCCATGCAACCAGTCTTGTCGCCAGCTAGCCTTCGACGACCATGATACCACACAACCATGCATAACTTACGAATAATGGAGGAATCGATCAGACACACACTCGTGTGCAGTGGCACTATGATCAGTCGCTCACGATAGTACATACTCTGTACCATAGTACCCTCTCTAGCTAGGCTGTTTTATATATTGCCGTTGTGATGGACGATATACATGAGCAAGGCGCCGAGTCCCGGGTATGACCGTTGGTGTTGAGCCATGTGAATACATGCTCGACATTCGTGGAGGCCTCCACCAAACGTCTAAGCAGTAATGTCAGGCACCGCCGGGGCGGCAGGTGACGGGCTCGCCGTTTGCATTGCACCCTAAGCAGGACTTTGATTGAGAGGGTGATGTGCATGCATTAGCATGGTTTGACAGCGTGAGCGTGAGTGTCTGCACGCGTACATGCTACTTGCCTCTATGGATGGTGTGCGCTAATATGTGCATCATGTATAATATAATGATCAAAGTTAGCTATCAACACAAGTTCGATGACCGCCAATGCATTTTACTCGGTAATAAATGACTAGGATTGAAGGGGAATCCAAATTTCCTTCGTCTTCTGTCCTTGAGCTCTTGACAAACCAATGCACTATACAGTTGTCCGGCCACTCCACCCTAGAGCTCTCACCAAGCGTCGTTCATGCCAAGGCGCCGCACACTAACCGGTAAGGAAGCGATGGCATCCCGCCGCACCGAGTTCCTCGTCGCCCATGACCGCACACAAAATGGTAGGGAAGTGATGGCATCCTGCCGTGCCGAGTTCATCGCCGCTAGCGACCTCACACCTACATCGGTGGAATTTGAAGCTGCCAAGGCCGAATGGGCGGTAGAGCAAGAGGCGGCCAAAGCCGCACAGAGGGAGCGGAGAAGTTAGAAAGCACTCAAGAAAAGAGAGGCCCGCCGCCGCAAGAAAGAAGAGGACGCACGTGCTGCTACGAAGAGGTCGGCGGAGATCCAAGCACGGTGGGGTGTCGCCGACAAAGCCGGGAAGGAGAACGACGGCGTCTGGCCAGCATGTGAGAAGTAGTAGTACTAGTAGTAGTTTCCGTCTGTGTTTGTGTCTGAATATGAGCATGTACCGGTACTACTATTTACTACTGTAGTTTTTAGAGCAAATTACCAGTACATTAGCCTAGACTCAATGGAAAATTCCTATCCTATGCATCAAATGGCATCTCTTTCTATATAGGAATTGTGATGCATGTCATCTCACTTCCTATGATTTTCATATTCCTATAAAATTCCTATCCTATGAACGAAAGGAGGCCTCTGCTGGAGTAACTATTGTAGCTAGCAGTACTGCTGGTACAGTAGTTTCCTTCAAGAAGCGGAATTCAACTAAGTCATGATGGTTCCTTCGTCTGAGCAACTTCACAGTGGGAAAGGTTGGGCCTGTGATTTGATGGCTCATTAGTCATTATTACTGCGGCACGACGACCGGGATGACTCTCCCTTGGAGTTCTGCGTTCTTGGCAAGTAGACCAGGATGGTCGATGTCCCACATGTTGGTGAACGAAAGTACTATTCTTTCCGATATCGAGGAGCAAGGAAACCGCGTGGTATAGTATCACTGCTGATTTTTTTTCCTAATGAATGCTAGCATTTCAACTCTTACGATGAAGGAGTGCCAAACACGACACGTGCTGGATGTCCCACACGTCAGCGAAAGGAGTGGGACATGAACAGCGTGGTAGAGCGTCTCCACTTATTCCACTTCTGGGTCGGAGACCACACGTAGTAGTACTAGTGGTATGAACGATACAAAGTGTGACCCGGAGAGAAAGACACGTCTAGTTGGAAGGTCTCGGGGCATACACGTAAACAAATATAAAACCTAATATGTGCCTCCAATTAATATAGTAGTAGTAGAGTACTTAGGCACGTACTCCATAACATCACCATGCATTGCACGTACAACATTTAGTGGTACGTAGTAGAAAAATGCCTATATGCCACACATGTTCATACTATTTGTGCCTTTCTACTTCACTTACTGCGCTACATTACTCAGGTTCATACGTCCACTCCTGGGTACATGTCTGTCTCGTAGTTCCAGTCCCATGTGTTCTTCATCGATGGAACGATCCATATCATCGCAATTAGTGTGGCTCCCCATGATGGAGACTTATCCAAACTAGGGCCAGCCTCGACGCAGAGTAGTCGCGTGCACCGGGAAGCGGCGCTCTCTCAGCCGTCGCGCTGCTTCAAAGCCGGCGCCAGTGAGAGGTCGCCTCCGCTCTGGTCGAGCATTAATGCGGCACTGATGCTCCAGGGCGACGCTGACCGTTTCATGCGGGAAGCATGCGCTAGCAAGGGAGTATTGGTTTTGAACCGTTTCAAGTGTAGTACTGGTAGTTTGCAAAACTACTCAATTATTGCACTCAGTTTCATAAGAAATTGTGGTAAAAAACATTACTCCACAGCTCGCTTCCCTTCTCCTTCCTCTTCCACCACCCGCGCACGTCCACGGGAAGCGACCGGTTAACCCTTATTTTTTTGAAACACGGTCAACCCTTATATAGGAGTGCTAGCACAAAAAGATGCATGCATGACCACTAAAATTTCCGGATTAAAGCTCCGCTCCAGCGAGAGTATGGCGTATGCCGTTACCTTCAGCCGGGCCATGGCTACCGCCTACCGGGCGACGGCGACCAGAGAAGAGGCGGCGGGAGGGGAATGAATGCAGCTATTGTTTGGGTTCGCCGTCCGGCTTAAATAAATGCACACCATCACTTGTACCCGCGGGTGCACAAATTGTAACATATGTGTCTGCTTAAGTGGGCGTCACGTAACTGGTGTGTGTGTGTGAGATTCTGAGAGACAGAGTGCGTGTATGCGACTCTACTCTTCGGACATGTACTCAACCTTTTGCATCGGGATATAAGTATAATGGTACTACACTTTAGCTAGTGATTTATGTGGCCATGTTAACGTGGTTGTGTAAAAAATGTCACTTCCTGCTCGTGATTTGCGCCATATAATTACAAGCAAGATGCTCGTGCATTGCACGGAACATCAATATGCATTTTTTCTACAAAACACCGGTTGTGATTGACCCATGCAGGAGTAATCCCATGTGTAAAAACTAATGATATCTCAAGAATTTTATCGGAAAACTGGTATCTCGAGAATTTCATTGAAAAAAGGAAAGATGAGAGATAAGGTGAGGAGGAGTGGAGCGTGGTGGTGACTGGTGGTCGGACTAGGCGGAGGCATCGGGGTGGACGGCGCCGACAGGCGGCAGCGGCCACCATGCTAGATTGTTCCAGAGACTTCCTTTTTTAATTGCTCAGCAATGAGGTTGTGGAGAGAGGTGCGGGTATCTTTTGTAAAATTATCATAGTTTGCTTTCTATCCGTCAGATATAGATCGGACGGTCTATATTACAAGATGGCAGGCACACCATCATCACCAACTCGGTTTTTTATAAGAGTGGAGATGATAAGTTTGCTAACTACCAAAGTAAAGTGGAATCTGTCCATGTTATACAAGTAAATTAAGGTGGTTATTTATCATACGGGTGGTAGGAACAAATGCTCCGCCTAGATCATGTGTGTGTCAGATGGAGTCTTAGTGTGTGCGTGTGTGTCTGGGGGGTGCGT
>NC_041380.1:84991831-85008591 GCF_002162155.2 Triticum dicoccoides
GGAGTCTTAGTGTGTGGGTGGGTGGGTGGGTGGGTGCGTGTGTGTGGGGGGGTGCGCGCACACGTGTGTGTGTGTGTGACGCGGGGTCCTCGGTGGCAGATGTAATTTAAGTGTGCCTGGCTTCATCACAGAGAGGTGATGTGTATGGAAGAGGCCACCAACGATGGGGTGCGAGAGAGAAAAGGCTCGTAGAGAGGGAAGAGAAGGTGTGTGCGCGTGAGAGGAGTCGACATTGAGAGAATGTGTTTGTTTGAGAGACACCGAGGAAGAATACTATATATCGATGGTGCATGTATGCAGGAATTAAATGAAAGGATGGTCTTATTAGTTTCGGGGATATAGGGGAAGAGTGAGAGGGGGGGTAGCTAGAAGGAGATTGTTAAGTGTGAGTGTGTGTTTTACCTATCCAGACGGAAGTTATGTGCACACAAGAAGAGAACGATTCAATGTGGCATTAGGGTTGAGGGTAATTAAGTACGTATAGAGACATAGAGACCTTGAATGTGCATGTGCGAGAGGTATACATGTATACGTGGATGTGTGTGTGTGCCCGTGCGCATGATCGAGATTAAAGAAAGAAGACATAAGTCATAAGATCAACAACATGGGAGAGGCAGATTGGTATCACAAGATGCATGCATGTGAGAGTGCAGGGAAGAAGGCCTGACAATTGAGCATGTGTTTTTGTCCTTAAGAGATAGTGGCGTGGGCTGGAGCATGCATCTAAGGCGAGCAGAGGGAGTGAGACACAACGATTGTGCAAAAGAGATCAACCTATAAATGCATGTATGGAGAGACATATATAGTGTGGGTGATAGGAAGCAAGAGTGCGTGCGAGAAAGAAATGTTGACGGAGAAACTACAGATAGATACAGAGATGGAAATGCTAGCTAGAGGGACATCGGCTTGTTTGAGTGTTGGAGATGACCGCCGGGTGGTTAAGAGGGTGAAGTTATGTGTGTGTGAGAGAATGATAAAAAGAGGGCACTTGACTGCATGTAGAGAGAAACATACATAGTGTGCGTGATAGGAAGCAAGAGTGAGGGAGAGAAAGAAGGTTGATGGAGAAACAGATAAATAGAAAGATAAAGATGCTAGCTAGTGTGCATTAGAGATAGGAGTTGAGTGGATCAGAAGGCTGGGTTATGTGTGTGGGTGTGAGAGAGATGAAGAAAGGGTGCATCTGACTCACATACAAACAAATATCAGAGAGAAATGAGATCCTGAGAGATGGAGTTTTGTGTCTACGAGAGAGAAATATATTTCACAACAAGAGTGATAGCTAGAGAGACATATGAGGGAACGCAAGATATCTATGGGAGAGAGAGTGTGTGTGAGCGATATACAAGAGAATGGTGGAGAGATATGAGACCCTAGTAGACAGAGTTTGTGTTTGTGTGTGAGAAAGAGATATTTAAGAGGAAGAGTTGTAGCTTCTCATACCTAAGGAGTGAAATACATCTTTGTGTGAGAGGGTGTGTGCGATTGGCACACAGGGGAATAGTAGAGAGAAATGAGACCCTGGGAGACGAAGCTTGTGTTTGTGTGAGAGAAAGAGATTTCGCATGGAGAATAATAGTTAGAGACACATAGCAGGGAACGAGATATACTTAGAGAGAGATAGAGTGATGGAGGTCGAGCGAGAGAGTACCGTCAGTGTGTTACGAAGATAAAAGATCATTGTCGACATACATGTAGCATGAGATATACCCGAGAGACGATGAATGTGTATAGGTCTAGAGAGATACTCCTATATAAACATGAGTGATAGCTATATGAGACGAATATCTGGATTAAAGGGGATTCAAAAGTTTAAACTGGAGATCACGACATCGATAATATCATAACGCAAATTGGTGTATCAAACATGCATATTCATTTGAATTTGGGGACACGTGTAATGTTATATGGTTTATCAATATTAGTGATCCATATATTCTTTAATTCGAGACAATGCATGGTTTATATGCAATTAATGTCTAAACGGGATTACACTATATGTTGCGTGTGTGAAACACATTATACATGTTTGAGAAGTAAAAAAAATAAAAACCCGCATGAAACACACATTAATTGGAGACAGTTAGCGAGGAATGCATACATTGGATTTCAACATAAAGTGGTTTCAAATATTTGAAAATCCAAATAAAGATGGATACAGCCTTATGAACCTGAGTCATGCCATTTGTAAACCATATTTATGTATAAACGGTGTTGTGCTTTTGAAAGTATATATATATATATATAATGATGTGTATAGAATTTTATTCCAATCGAAAATGGATCCTGCCCGAACAAAAATAGAATACAAACTGGATTCGAATTGAGTTGGCACGGTAAACATGCACTCTTGCTCTGCAAAAATTTGAATGAAGTGGGGGAAGTCGCAGTAACCGCCCAAAACCAAAATCTGCGAGATGAAAATTACTGTCTATCCCTTCCACGCAAAGCCTATCGGCTCGATTTCTATAGGTTTCGATAGGGGTAGGTTTGTAATTTCACTCAAACATGACATAACCGCCTCTCACCCGGATTCATACACGGTGGGCGCCAAAACACAGTGTCTCCTCGGCCGAAATCGGCTCCCTCCCCGATTGAGGGAGTCCTGGATTAGGGGGTGTCCGGATAGCCGGACTATACCTTCGGCCGGACTCCTGGACTATGAAGATACAAGATTGAAGACTTCGTCCCGTGTCCGGAAGGGACTTTCCTTGGCGCGGAAGGCAAGCTTGGCAATACGGATATGTAGATCTCCTACCATTGTAACTGACTCTGTGTAACCCTAGCCCTCTCCGGTGTGTATATAAACCGGAAGGTTTTAGTCCGTAATACGAACAACAATCATACCATAGGCTAGCTTCTAGGGTTTAGCCTCCTTGATCTCGTGGTAGATCTACTCTTGTACTACCCATATCATCAATATTAATCAAGCACGAGTAGGGTTTTATCTCCGTCGAGAGGGCCCAAACCTGGGTAAAAACATCGTGTCCCTTGTCTCCTGTTACCATCCGCCTAGACGCACAGTTCGTGACCCCCTACCCGAGATCCGCCGGTTTTGACACCGACACCGATTCATACACGGTGGGCGCCAAAAACAACCTCTCGTCGGCAAATATTCGGTGTATGTGAGATTACCGTCCTATCCCCAACCGACTAATATTGTTGTGATGTAGGAAATTTAAAACTGGGGCTAATTTTGTAAATTTCCTCGCATTTGAGACAAGCGCGCCCTGAAGGCATGGTTCCCCCTTCCTCTCTCCTCCATTTCCCCGTCCGTACTCCGTGGGCGCCAAAACACTCTCTCCACCTCAGCCTCCTCCGTCCACCACCCCATCCACCGCCGTCCTCCTCCACCATGCCGGAGCTGATACCTCGAAGCCATCGGCCATTACAAGAGATCGACCTCTCTCATCCACGGCTTCAGACCGGGATCCTTGCATCCCGTCCTCTCGCTTCATCCCCGTCGTCGTCCACCTTGCCGACGCCGCTCCCATGACCGTCTCGTCCACCATGCCCCGCCGCCACCGACTACCCTCCTAGATCTGCTTCCACGCCACCGACAGCCATCGCTACCGCAACACCGTCAAATTCTCAGCAGATGCATACACGCACCGCACCTGAGGCAGTACTCTTTCTTATCTTCTCAACTTATTTATCACAACAAGAAAAATAGATCGCCACTGCTTTACTCTGATTTCTTGTGCATCACTTACTTGTTAGTTGAATGCAAACATTGGTTGCGAAGTTGCCTTTGTCCGGTTTGCACCTTCAGATCCACCATGGCACACTCAACACTATACTCGCAATGCTTATGGTTTTACCCTTTTATATTCCACACTAGTTAAATGACAGTAGACTAAATTTCAAAATTGGGTCAGCCGATTTTTGAGAGCTCGCCGGAGTTCGCCGGTGCGAAGGAAGGGGCTCGGGTGGGGATGGTGATTGAGGGGGCGGTGGTGGGGCCTCGCCGAACAAAGAAAACTCGACGCGGGTGGGGGCGAGGCTGGGGGGTGGTGGTGGCAGAGGAACACAGGCGGTGGGGGCCGGTGGTTCGGCCGGCGGCCCGTGTGGTGTTCTGTATGGGAAGCACAGTATGTTCCTTGTCAGGAAGGGGAGCAGGGACATCTGCAATCGACACATCTATTGGGCCGGTTCTGCTAAATGATTTCGCACTTCGAGTTGGTTTGCCATAATACGCCAGAAATGGTGGGAGCCGCGCGGTCTTTGATAGACTAAACTGATAGTAACAGCTGTGTGCCTTCAGATGAATAGAGCCGGCCTGTAGGTGATCAATAGGCAGCATATTAGTAGCGGCAAAACCCTATGTTTTCTAGCCAGTTCCGCTTTCTTGATTTATTTATGGTGGTTATGGTGTACCCCTATTATCTACACTATGATCTGCCTACTGGCTATGCGCTCTCGTTATCATGGTTTGGCAATAAACTTTCTATACGGTATATTATGAACCTATCATGTGCCAACTATCCTTACATCTGAGGCCCCCAACAGGGAGCCTATTTTTTGTACTTGTGCCAGATTATATTAATCTACTCACCATATTACTACACACATGGGCTCTCTCATCAGAATCCAGTGATAGCACACAAGGGTTTACTGGGAGCCTCAATTATATTCCAATATCCGCTGCTCTACAAAGATAATCTCACTACTATTTGTGTTTTCATGCTTTATAGATATTGTACGTAATCACAATGAATATAAGAATGCGCACATCAGAAGAATATTGCGGAATAGTTCAATGGGTAACAAACTTGGCATCAAGGGATTGAGGTCCATTGTGGATGCAATGAAACCCACATGCTCCCAGCCTATAGATTCGTATTCAGAATATGATCCTAATGACTATTCTGAGCTCAAGGAGTCAAAGGCAGGTGGCGTATCCCGTTGACCCAATAAGGTGCCTGTTCTAATTTGGCAAGGTTTTATTGGTTGCACATATCTTGCATAAGGCGTATGCATTTCTTTTGGTTCGTTGCACCGCCATCTACTTAGTTTACTCATGATATATGTGAAGATGCCATGCCCATCCATTATCAACACCTATTCCATTTGTCGTCATACCATGTTTTTCCATTCAAATGTTGTTCTTGTGTTTCAAACATCCAAAAGGAAGAGGGTGATTGCAGAACCTGAAGGAGTGCAAGCAAAGTCCTTGAAAAAGGTGGTGCTACCGGAGAAATCACATAGCACCCGACGTATATTGGCGACAGAACCAGCGCCACAAAACCTAGGATATCATAACTATGCTGGTCGCTGCTTTGCTCTTGTGAGTACCTATTGTCCTATCAATGTCCTTACATTCATACCTGGTGGAATATGTGACATCATTGTGCATTATAGCTTTCTTATCCACTATTTGCTCCAAATTATCATATCTATATTAATGCTTAAATTAATGTAGAATAAACCCAATGCCTATGAAGAAATTTAGTTTTGCATTATTCTTGTAAGTATCTGTTGTCCTTATATTTGTCAGCTAGTTCTTCATGTACACTTTGCAGCTTATTTTCCCTTGTCCTCCATTTTTCTACACATCAGATCTACATTTAGTCTTGCCAAAATATTGAATAAAACCAATGTTACTGAAGAATTTTAGCTTCGCATTGCTCTTGTCAGTGCCTTATGCCTGTATGTTGTATTTACGTTTGTACTCTACATCTTACGTTAAATAATCGCCATTTGTTCCTATATTTTCACATCTATATTTACTCTTAACAAAATGTAGAATACAGGCAATACTCTTGAAGAAGAGTGTGAGGTAAACTTCTTGAATTGCCCCCCCCCCATCAATATGGACAAGGCCTTTATAGAGACTATCTTCACTACTAATGTAAGTTTGTCCTCCTCGAGCCTTCAAACTTTGTTGTTTATATTTGGATAGCTATGAGTGCAAATGCTATTTATTTTTGTCGTCTGCATCAAATTGCTTGTTCAAAGTTTATAAAGTAGAAGCACATAAACATAAGTTTGTTGTTCTCAATTTCAGTATTTAGTTGTACAATCTAGTTCCTTATTCGTACCATGTAAATTAAACTAAATATAGCAAGTTATGTTCTTTAGCACAATGTGTATGCTTGTGTTCTTGATGTGTAATCCAGTGGTGTGGTAAGACTACCAACAACAGCACAATATCATATCCTGCTATGTCTCAACTATGAACAATGCCATATTATATTAATGTTATTTAAATTGTGTCTCTTTATTTACCAATCTGAAATGGTATAAATTGACAGTACACACACCATTCATGCTTATACGTTGTTTAGAACTACATCTATGCTTGTGTTCTTGATTTGTAATCGAGTGGTCTGGTGAAGCTGGCCGCTCCTGCACAATGCAATTTCCTGCCGTCTTAACTATGAACAATGCCTATTATGTTAATGCTATTTTAAACCATGTCTCTTTGTTTCTGACAAAGAAATGAGATGAATTGATAGCGCTAATGCTTATATGTGCAAAACCTGTTATTTACCTACTTGTTTCTCTTTCAGGGTGACAACACTGCTGCTAGGAAGAACTGCCACAATGATTGTGAGATGAATCCATTGTTTGTCCCTCTAACACATATTCCAGAGGAGAAGGCAAAACATATTGAGGGTAGGGATACAACCACGAAGTCACATCTTGATGTAGTGTCAAACTTACTCAGCGACACAAGCTCGATGAAGTCGCCGCCTGAATCTGTTTGACTTCTTCACTCTGAAATTCAAGCAGAAATACATGGTTCCGCTCAAATACGAATGGTACTCCAATCTCTATGCAAGATTAACCATAAGTACAGGATGTTTATTGATGCTATGCAGCTTAAGTTGATGGATATGAGCGCCAAAGAAGTGCAGTCTCATCAGGTTGCTAAGCTGCTTGCGCTGCAGCTGCTGGGCCGGGCTAACCTTTCTTGAACTGTGTTGAAGTGTTGTCAGTTCTGTCTATTATCTTGTCTGCCTGTTAACTTCCACTGGTGGCGACCTGCCCAGTTTATGTAATCTACTATCTGGTTTCCCTTTATTATCACTGGCGGTGAACTTTGATGCCGAGGGGATGTAATATGATGTAATATCTTTGTTGTATAGTCTAGGTTTATTCTTGGTCGGTATGCTGTAATTTAGGCTGGAAGGTTTAGTGGATCTCAGTGTTGTCGGTCTTCAGGGCGGCCCGTTACTCATATGGGCCAAAACATGGGCCTATAATCATCTTGGGCCATTAGCAGGTCTAAACCTTATGGTTGTTTCCCGCCTTTAACAGGCCGAGTAAAGTTCTGGCCAGCTGGGCCAGAGAATACAATGGGCTTTTAACAGGCCAAAACCTAGATTGGGCTAGCGTTGAGCCAAAAAATTCACGGGCCAATACAGGCCGAAACTGCCTAAGGCCCATGTTTGGCCCAAATAGGACAAGCAGTTAACATGCCAAAATATATCTCGGGCCTGTTTGGCCCAATAAAATTATGGGCTTTAAGCAGGCCGGTATCCACGCGGGTCATAGGCCCAAAAGTGTCACGAACATTATCAGATGGGCTGTAAGCAAGCCGGATTCAACATGGGCTGTAATTAGGCACAACTGTTACACATGCCATTAACAGGCCGATAGGCCAGTTGGGCTGAAATTTATCCACGAAGACTACGGGCCATTAAGAGGCCAAAAGTTACTTCAGACAAGAAATAGCCTAGTTTCTGCGTGGGCCATTAAATGGCCTAAAGTTAAACCAGGCCGACAACGTCCCAGATACTCCACAAGCCGCTAACAGGACGAAACTATTATCGGGCTGAACTGGTAAACGGGCATTTAACAGGCTGAAATACAAACATGTCTTAGAATGGGCCCAAAGGTATAGTGGCCCGTTAACAGGCCTGATCCGATATGGGCCGTAATTTGGCCCAAAACTCGGCAGGCTGTGAACGGCCTTGATCTGATATGGGCCTCAGTTTGACCCAAAACATGGCAGGCTATTAACGGGCCAACCCACTAGTGTCTGAAAAAACATGGTGGGCCTTTAGCTGGGCCGACCTTTTCATCGCAATGGGCCTCTATTGGGCTGGCCACATGTCGACGTATCATAGGCGCCTCCTGTCCAATGAGTGGATGACATCTGTCCCAACGAGGAGCTGACATGTGGTTCCATCAGCCAATGAGAATTTTACACGTGGAAAATCCCCATTGGTCCGAGCTGTTAACAGGTTATCGGATCTAAAACCGGACCCGATAGCTTAACGACGAGCCATTACAGTCGATGCCACGTGTCGGTCACCCTAGACGAAAGCACTTTTATGACGCACATCAACCACCCCTCCATGGGCTACTGTTCATCCAGCCCTCCACCGGCTACTGTTCAAACAGCCCTCCACCGGCTACTATTCAACCAGCCCTCCACGAGGTCCTGTTCATCCACCAGCTCGATCGATCGGGGTACTGTTCATCCAGCGGCAACAGCATCTACTACCACGGGGTCCTGTTCATCCAACCCCCCGCCGGGAACTGTTCATCCAAACCCCCCAACAATGCTTGAGGTTCATCAAGAGGCAGCATCGATCGACTTCAGTTAGCAGCAGCAAAGGAATCACTTGGGTTCAGTTAACAGCAAGGGATTGATCGATCACTCGGGTTCAGTAACGTGTAGCCTGCAGTGCAATCGCTCGGGTTCAGTTAGAGCGCAACGCCTTGCATACACGCGCGTACGTACGAGAGAAACACGCATCGCTCGCCCCCCGACCACCCATCATAACCGCGAACTCCCTCAATATTTTCCTCGCCCTCGCTTTTACCACGGTTTTCTCTGTCATGGATGGCCCAAAGAATGTCATGCTGCTACGTCTCCGGCCCGCCCATTTTCTGTCATGATTTTTTTGTAGTGATACCTAGTTCAATCTCGTTATCGGCAAGTCTCTTTACTCGTTCCGTAATGCATCATCCGGTAACCAACTCATTAGTCTCATTGCTTGCAAGGCTTATTATGATGTGCATTACCAAGAGGGCCCAGAGATACCTCTCCGATACTCGGAGTGACAAATTGTAATCTCGATCTATGCCAACTCAACAAACACCTTCGGAGATACCTATAGAACATCTTTATAATCACCCAGTTACGTTGTGACGTTTGATAGCACATAAGGCATTCCTCTGGTATCCGGGAGTTGCATAATCTCATAGTCAAAGGAATATGTATATGACATGAAAGCTATAGCAATAAAACTGAACGATCATTATGCTAAGCTAACAGATGGGTCTTTCCCATCACATCATTCTCCTAATGATGTGATCCCATTAATCAAATGACAACTCATGTCTATGGTTAGGAAACTTAACCATCTTTGATCAACAAGCTAGTCTAGTAGAGGCTTACTAGGGACACAGTGTTTTGTCTATGTATCCACACATGTATCAAGTTTCTGGTTAATACAATTCTAGCATGAATAATAAACATTTATCATGATATAAGGAAATATAAATAACAACTTTATTATTGCCTCTAGGGCATATTTCCTTCAGTCTCCCTCTTGCACTAGAGTCAACAATCTAGTTCACATCGTCATGTGATTTAACACCAATAGTTCACATCTTTATGTGATTAGTTCACATCGCCATGTGACAAACACCCAAAAGGTTTACTAGAGTCACTAATCTAGTTCACATCGGTATGTGATTAACACCCAAAGAGTACTATGGTGTGATCATGTTTTGCTTGTGAGAGAAGTTTAGTCAACGGGTCTGCCACATTCAGAGCCGTATGTATTTTGCAAATTTTCTATGTCTAAAATGCTCTGTATGGAGCTACTCTAGCTAATTGCTCCCACTTTCAATATGTATCCAGATCGAGACTCAGAGTCATCTAGATCGGTGTCAAAGCTTGCATCGACGTAACTCTTTACGATGAATTATTTATCACCTCCATAACCGAGAAATATTTCCTTAGTCCTCTAGGGATAATTTTGACTATTGTCTAGTGATCTACTCCTAGATCACTACTGTACCCCCTTGCCAAACTCATGGCAAGGTATACAATACATGTGGTACACAGCATGGCATACTTTATAGAACCTATGGCTGAAGCATAGGGAATGACTTTCATTCTCTCTCTATCTTCTTCCGTGGTCGGGTTTTGAGTCTTACTCAACTTCATACCTTACAACTCAGCCAAGAACTCTTTCTTTGATTAATCCATTTTGAACTCCTTCAATATCTTATCGAGGTATGTACACATTGAAAATTTTATTAAGCGTCTTGATCTATCTCTATAGATCTTGATGACCATTATGTAAGCAGCTTTACCGAGGTCTTTCTTTGAAAAACTCCTTTCAAACACTCCTTTATGCTTTCCAGAAAAATCTACATCATTTCCGATCAACAATATCTCATTCACATATACTTATCAGAAAGGCTGTAGTGCTCCCACTCACTTTCTTATAAATACAGGCTTCACCGCAAGTCTGTATAAAACTATATGCTTTGATTAACTCATCAAAGCGTATATTCCAACTCCGAGATGCTTGCACCAGTCCATAACGCTGGAGCTTGCACACTTTGTTAGCACCTTTAGGATCGACAAGACCTTCTGGTTGCATCATATACAACTTTTCTTTAAGAAATACATTAAGGAATGTAGTTTTGACGTCCATTTGCCAGATTTCATAAAATGCGGCAATTGCTAGCATGATTCGGACAGACTTAAGCATCGCTACGAGTGAGAAAATCTCATCGTAGTCAACACATTGAACTTGTCGAGAACATTTTTGCGACAAGTCGAGCTTTATAGATAGTAAGACTATCATCAGCATCCATCTTCCTCTTGAAGATCCATTTATTCTCAATGGCTTGCCGATCATCGGGCAAGTCCACCAAAGTCCACACTTTGTTCTCATACATTGATCCTATCTCAGATTTAATGGGCTCATGCCATTTCTCGAAATCTGGGCTCATCATTGCTTCCTCATAGTTCGTAGGTTCGTCATGGTCTAGTAACATGACTTCCAGAACAGGATTACCGTACCACTCTAGCGCGGAATATGCTCTGGTTGACCTACGAGGTTCGGTAGTAACCTGATCTGAAGTTTCATGATCATTATCATTAGCTTCCTCTCTAGTTGGTGTAGGCATCACTAGGACTGATTTCTGTGATGAGATACTTTCCAATTCGAGAGAAGGTACAATTACCTCATCAATTTCTACTTTCCTCCCAATCTTGCCTTTGGATCTATGATAGAAGGTGTACCCAATAGTTTCTTTTGGGTATCCTATGAAGACGCACTTCTCCGATTTGGGTTCGAGCTTATCAGTTTGAAACCTTTTCACATAAGCATCGCAACCCCAAACTTTAAGAAACGACATATGTGGTTTCTTGCCAAACCATAGTTCATACGGTGTCGTCTCAACAGATTTAGACGGTGCCCTATTTAATGTGAATGCAGTTGTCTCTAATATTGCATAACCCCAAAACGATAGTGGTAAATCTGTAAGAGACATCATAGATCGCACAATATCTAATAAAGTTCGGTTACGACGTTCAAACACACCATTGCGCTGTGGTGTTCCAGGTGGCGTGAGTTGTGAAACTATTCCACATTGTTTTAAATGAAGGCCAAACTCATAACTCAAATATTCACCTCCGCGATCAGATCGTAGAAACTTTATTTTCTTGTTACGATGATTCTGCACTTCACTCTGAAGTTCATTTAACTTTTCAAATGTTTCAGACTTGTGTTTCATCAAGTAGATATACCCATATCTGCTCAAATCATCTGTGAAGGTCAGAAAATAACAATACCCGCCGCGAGCCTCAACACTCATCGGACCGCATATATCAGTATGTATTATTTCCAATAAGTTAGTGGCTCGCTCCATTGTTTCGGAGAACGGAGTCTTACTCATCATGCCCATGAGGCATGGTTTGCAAGCATCAAATTATTCATAATCAAGTGATTCCAAACGTCCATCTGCATGCAGTTTCTTCATGCGCTTTACACCAATATGACCTAAACGGCAATGCCACAAATATTTTGCACTATGATCAACTTTGCATCTTTTGGCATCAATATTATGAATATGTGTATCACTATGATCGAGAACCATTCACCTTGGGTGTATGACCATAGAAGGTTTTATTCATGTAAACAGAATAACAATTATTCTTCGACTTAAATGAATAACTTTATTGCAATAAACATGATCCAATCATATTCATGCCCAACGCAAACACGAAATAACATTTATTTTAGGTTCAACACTAATCCCGAAGGTAAAGGGAGTGTGCAATGGTGATCTCATCAACCTTGGAATTACTTCCAACACACATCGTCACCTCTTCTTCAACTAGTATCTGTTCATTTTGCAACTCCTCTTTCGAGTTACAAATCTTTGCAACTGAACCGGTATCAAATACCCAGCGGCTACTATGAACACTAGTAAAGTACACATCAATAACATGTATATCAAATATATCTTTGTTCACTTTGCGATCCTTCTTATCCGCCAAGTATTTGGGGCAGTTCTGCTTCCAGTGACCATTTCCTTTGCAGTAGATGCACTCAGTTTCAGGCTTGGGTCTAGCTTTGGGCTTCTTCATGGGATTGACAACTTGCTTGTCATTCTTGAAGTTCCCTTTCTTTCCCTTGCCCTTTTTCTTGAAACTAGTGGTCTTGTTAACCATAAACACTTGATGCTATTTCTTGATTTCTACCTTCGATGATTTCAGCATCACAAAGAGCTTGGGAATGTTTTTCATCATCCCTTGCATATTAAAGTTCATCACGAAGATCTAGTAACTTGGTGACAGTGACTAGAGAACTCTGTCAATCACTATCTTATCTAGAAGATTAACTCCCACTTGATTCAAGTGATTGTAGTACCCAGATATTCTGAGCACATGCTCACTAGCTGAGCTATTCTCCTCCATCTTGTAGGCAAAGTACTTGTCAGAGGTCTCATACCTCTTAACACGGGCATGAGTCTGAAATATCATTTTCAGCTCCTAGAACATCTCATATTCTCCATGGCGTTCAAAACGTTTTTGAAGTCCCGGTTCTAAGCCGTAAAGCATGGTGCACCAAACTATCAAGTTGTCATCATACCGAGCTTGTCAAACATTCATAACGTCTGCATCTACTCTTGCAATAGGTCTTTCACCGAGCGGTGCATCAAGGACATAATTCTTTTGTGCAGCAATGAGGATAATCCTCAGATCACGGACCCAGTCCGCATCATTGCTACTATCATCTTTCAACTTAATTTTCTCTAGGAACATATCAAAAATAAAATAGGGAGCTACATCGCAAGCTATTGATCTACAACATAGATATGGAAATACTATCCGGACTAAGTTCATGATAAATTAAGTTCAATTAACCATATTACTTAAGAACTCCCACTTAGATAGACATCCCTTGAGTCATCTAAATGATCATGTGATCCATATCAACTAAACCATGTCCGATCATCACGTGAGATGGAGTAGTCTTCAATGGTGAACATCTCTATGTTGATCATATCTACTATATGATTCACGTTCGACCTTTCGGTCTCAGTGTTCCAAGGCCATATCTGTATATGCTAGGCTCGTCAAGTTTAACTTGAGTATTCTGCACGTGCAAAACTGTCTTACACCCATTGTATGTGAATGTAGAGCTTATCACACCTGATCATCACGTGGTGTCTTGGCACGACGAACTGTAACAACGGTGCATACTTAGGGAGAACACTTATACCTTGAAATTTAGTGAGGGATCATCTTATAATGCTACCGCTGTACTAAGAAAAATAAGATGCATAAAAGATAAACATCCCATGCAATCAAAATATGTGACATGATATGGCCATCATCATCTTGTGCCTTTGATCTCCATCTCCAAAGCACCGTCATGATCTCCATCGTCACCGGCTTGACACCTTGAGCTCCATTGTAGCGTCATTGTCGTCTCGCCAACTATTGCTTCTGCAACTATCGCTACCGCATAGTGATAAAGTAAAACAATTACATGGCGATTGCATTTCATACAATAAAGCGACAACCATAAGGCTCATGCCAGTTGCCGATAACTTTTACAAAACATGATCATCTCATACAATAACTTATATCACATCATGTCTTGATCATATCACATCACAACATACCGTGCAAAAACAAGTTAGACGTCCTCTACTTTGTTGTTGCAAGTTTTACGTGGCTGCTACGGGCTTCTAGCAAGAACCGTTCTTACCTACACATCAAAACCACAATGATTTTTCGTCAAGTGTGCTGTTTTAACCTTCAACAAGGACCGACCGTAGTCAAATTCGATTCAACTAACGTTGGAGAAATAGACACCCGCCAGCCACCTTTATGCAAAACAAGTTGCATGTCTATCGATGGAACCGGTCTCATGAACGTGGTCATGTGTAAGGCTGGTCCGGGCCGCTTCATCCAACAATACCGCCGGATCAAAATAAGATGTTTGGTGGTAAGCAATATGACTATCATCGCCCACAACTCTTTGTGTTCTACTCATGCATATCATCTACGCATAGACCTCGCTCAGATGCCACCGTTGGGGAACGCAGCATGCAATTTCAAAATTTTCCTACGCACATGCAAGATCTATCTAGGAGATGCATAGAAACGAGATGGGGAGAGTGTGTCCATGTACCCTCGTAGACCGAAAGCGGAAGCATTAGTATAACGAGGTTGATGTAGTCGAACGTCTTCTCAATTCAACTGATCAAGTATCGAACGTACGGCACCTTCGAGTTCTGCACACATTCAACTCGATGATGTCCCTCGAACTCTTGATCCAGCAAAATGTCGAGGGAGAGTTCCGTTAGCACAACGGCGTGGTGATGGTGATGATGAAGTGATCTGCGTAGGGCTTCACCTAAGCACTACGTGAATATGACCGGAGGTGTACACTGTGGAGGGGGGCCCCGCACACGGCTAACAATGTTTGTTGTGTGTTCTAGGCGCCCCTCCCCACATATATATAGGTGGGAGGGGGAGGGGGACAACCATGTGGCACCCCAAGTAGGAGGAATCCTACTTGGGGGCCTCTTCCAATTCGGCCTCCCCCTTTCCTTTTCTCCGGAGGGGAAAGGAAAGAGGGGAGAGAGGAAAGGAAGGGGGAATCCTATTCCCTCTATTTCCTTTCCTCCTCGCTTTTTCCTTTCTCCAATCAGGCAGGCTCATATGGGGGCGCACCAGCCCACTAGGTGCTGGTCTGTCCCGCCCTTGGCCCAATAAGTCCCATATCTTTGCCGGGGGGTGCACGGAACTCTTTTCGGTGACCCGATACATACCCGTTACCCCTGGAACACTTCCGGTGTCCAAATACTATCGTCATATATATGAATCTCTACCTAACGGACATTTTGAGACTCCTCGTCATGTCTGTGATCTCATCCGGGACTCCGAACAACATTCGGTCACCAAATCACATAACTCATATAATACAAATCGTCATCAAACATTAAGCGTGCGGACCCTACGGGTTCGAGAACTAGGTAGACATGACCAAGACACCTCTCTGGTCAATAACGAATAGCGAAACCTGGATGCTCATATTGATTCCCACATTTTCTACGAAGATCTTTATCGGTCAAACCGTTATGACAACATATGTTATTCCCTTTGTCATCAGTATGTTACTTGCCCGAGATTCGATCGTCGGTATCTCCATACCTAGTTCAATCTCGTTACCGGCAAGTCTATTTACTCGTTCCGTAATGCATCATCCTGCAACTAACTCATTAGTCACATTGCTTGCAAGACTTATTATGATGTGCATTACCGAGAGTGCCCAGAGATACCTCTTCGATACTCAGAGTGACAAATCCTAATCTCGATCTATGCCAACCCAATAGACACCTTCGGAGATACCTGTAGAGCATCTTTATAATCACCCAGTTACGTTGTGACGTTTGATAGCACACAAGGTATTCCTCCGGTATCTGGGAGTGGCATAATCTTGTAGTGAAAGGAATATGTATATGACATGAAGAAAGCTATAGCAATAAAACTGAACGATCATTATGCTAAGCTAATGGATGGGTCTTGTCCATCACATCATTCTCCTAATGATGTGATCCCATTAATCAAATGACAACACATGTCTATGGTTAGGAAACTTAACCATCTTTGATCAACGAGCTAGTCTAGTAGAGGCTTACTAGGGACATGGTGTTTTGTCTATGTACCCACATATGTATCAAGTTTCCGGTTAATACAAGTCTAGCATGAATAATAAACATTTATCATGATATAAGGAAATATAAATAACAACTTTATTATTGCCTCTAGGGCATATTTCCTTCAATAGGCTACCCCCGGGGTTACAATGGTAATACTACATAAGTGCGGGGCCCCGGTGTCAGCGTCTAGGAGCCGGCAGTGGGGTCCGCCGGGTCTGCCGGCTCCGTCGGGTGCGGGTCTTGCCGGGTCCGCCGGGTGCAGGCCGTATCGGGGCCGTCGGGCGCGGGTACGGCCGGCTATTGGGTACTGTGGCACGCCGCGCTGAGCGTCGTAGGATGGTCAGCGCCGCCTTGCTACAGGGCCTAGCCTCCGGGACACCGCCCGCCCCGGGCGGGGCGTAGGGGGAGCCGCTCCCGCCGGGGCCGGCGTAAAGGAGGGAGCAATGTAGCCACGCCTACTTGTCACTGTGGGTCGACTTCTCATGGACGGCCGGCATGCGCCGGCTGGCTGGCCGGGACGCGCGGGGGAGTGGGCCAGGGGTGAGCCGGATTGAGGAGCTTAGCATGCCCCAATGTTTTTGAAATGGATCCGGGTTTCA
>NC_041380.1:85008896-85028120 GCF_002162155.2 Triticum dicoccoides
CACACAACCTCACAGGTTGTCTACAAACTTAAAATCAGAAATCTCGTCCACTGCACATGGAATAGCTTGAGAGTACTGATACTATAAGCACCTACTACTTGGGTGTGAAAACAACTCAAAACAAAGGTAAATTCATGAGCCCCAAGTTATAACATGAGCAAACTTGTTGAGCTGACGTTTGTATGAGAACTTGCATAACTTTTGACTCAAGACCACAAATGATGCACTGTTTGTTTTGCATGAAAGCTGACTTCAAACACAATCTTATCCAGCTCCTAAAATGTGCTAGAACCTTCTAGAATTAATTAGGTTCAGGTGGAAAGTTGTAACTGGTGGCATTTCTCCCTAAATAGGCAACGAAAGCTCCCCAACATAGATAACATATCTTCCTTTGGTTGCTCTAATGGTTTAACATTTGTGATAACATGAACCTCGCTCTTTGATGCCTTGTTCATGATCTAGTGCACATCATAATCTCTCTCATACTACGTGATTCTGTGATCGGTTCACGTACCAATGTGCTCTGTCAAAACAAAGTGACCACTTGTGTGCATGTCAAGGCAAAGCATGGAAGGAGAGAACCCACCAGTTCTTAGTGGCACGAGATGGCCTACTAGGAGATCGCGGCCCTAGCGCTCATCTGCATGAGAACTTTTGGCTTATTTTCCCTCTTAGTACCCTTTTGCATTCTAAGAATAAAACATAACCCTTTTGTATGTAGAATAACTTAATTTTCTTAACTGAAAGGGTTGTGATTCAAGGCCAACTTACTCAGCAGAGTCACTCGACAGCAGTGAGGGGGAGGGACGAAAGGGGAGGCCCGGTGGTGGGAAAAGCTTGGGTTCACCAGTGTTCTCTTTGGGATGGACGTGGGCACTAGTGCACGCGACTCCTATACAAATGATTTTTAGCCCCTTTTCACGATAGAGTTTTAACCCGTCATCATGCTTGTATGTGCGATAGGGCAGTCCATCCCACAAGACCCACAAACCGTCGGCGATAGGTCCTCCGGTAACACACAAGGGGCAAAAAGAGCTCGTGTGCAATTGGGTGAGCCATCGCAGACAATTATATAGGGCCAATCATTTCCGTTCGTATGTACATCACACACAATTTTCTACATCATGTTATCTGTGATAACATTGCCATTGCACATGATATTTATAATTTTATCGTTTGCATTATTCAATGCATCATGCACTGTACCTAAAAGAAACTGTGTGGCATAGGTTGTCCATCACACACACTTTTTATGTGCAAAACGTTTATGCAAGATGGCCTAACGCAAACAGTTGTCCAAAGAAAGTCGTGTGTGATTGTTCATTGATCTAACACGTTTACTTCCTAGAAACTTTGTGGGTTATCTGAGGTCATCGCCCACGGTGTTGTGTTAACAACCGTATGCCATAGAAAAACCCAATAAGCAGGCTAATTGGCCTATTATTTTTAATCCATTTAGTAATCAAATTGATATTTCATATTAAACACACAATATATTTATTTTTGTATTATGACAACCGGGATTTCATAACTGAAATACATCAAGTACAACATTATATAGCTTCACCACTCAGTTATATACTACTTTATCATTATAAATATGTTCATATATTATATATAACATATTTCAAAGTGAGTTACATGAGAAAATTGCGAGTAGACTCATGGTTTTTATTATATTTGTAAAATACATACATATATATATTTGTATGTAAAAAAGGGCACACCCAAAATACGATGCATACTACCTAAAAAGTAGTATATATACTGCCTAAACATTCTTATATACTACATACTATGTGTACATAATCTCCGATTTGATAGATACTACATACAACATACAGAACTGAAGTGGTGGTAACTACCACTAATGGTAGATAAAACAGCACCAATTTTCATATGCAACATCTAAAACCTTTATAAATTAGCATCATGGACGGTAGATACACAGATGAATCTCATTTGGGAAACTGCTGAAGTGGAAGGTGAATATTAAGCTTTCAATTATGTTGAAGGTACTTACAACTTGAGGCCAGTGCATGTGGATGACTGACCACCCATATTTCCTACTCTTGAGGAAGACTTCAATATTGTACCATGGATGTTGTATGAATACCTTTCTTGCATTTTGACCCTACAGGTGGTTTGAGAGGTAATCATGAACTGCTTTGGAAAGGCCTGAAAACAAAGATATGCATAAATATCTTCTCTAAATTTTGAAATGGCGTAAAGGAATTAAAAAAGGTATAAGAGTTAGTGTCATCTTGTAGTTTACTGATGTCTTAGCCATTATCCAGACAAAGATCTTGTTGTTTTTCATCGCTAGTTTCTTTATCCTAACAATCTTTCTGAGTTTCTTGACTTGAATGATCACTGGTACAACAACATGCTAAACAAACGGTTTTTAACCCCTTTCCGTGATGGCATTTGGAACCGTCGCCAAGTGAGTGTGTGAAATAGGGTGTCCTACCCACATGACCCAGAAATCATCGGAGATAGGCCCTCCTGGGACCCAAGATGGGGCCGTGTGCGATCGGGTGAGGCATCGAAACCCAATCATTTTCATAGGTATGTACATCCCACACGGTGAATCCAAGAAAATCATTTCCGTAGGTATGTACATCCCACACGGTGAATCCCAGAAAATCATTTTTGTAGGTATGTACATCCCACACGGTGAATCCTAGAAAAACATTTCCGTAGGTATGTATATCACACACAGTTCTTTGTGTGGAAACGTTTGTGCAAGGTGGCCTAATGCAAACTGTTCGCTGCCGAAAGCCATGTGTGATAGTTAGTTGATCGAACACGCCTACTTTCTAGAAACCGTGTGGGTTGTTTGAGTTCATCGCCCACGGTGCTGTCTGAGTAACCGTTTGCAATAGAAAACCCCAATAAGCAGGGTAATTAGCCTATTATTGATAATCCATGTACTAATCAAACTGATATTTCTTATAAAACACGCTAGATATTTCATATTCGTATAATAGCAACCAAGATTTCATAATCGAATTACATCAGATAGCTACGGCACTCACTTACACCATTACACAACAACACCAAGTTTCACATGCATCATAAAAAACCTTTGGAAAGTAGCATCATACACGGTAAATAGAAAGATGAATCTCATCTGGGAAACTGCAGAAGCGGGAGGCAAATATTGAGCCTTCAGTGATGTTGAATGTCCTTGCAACTTTAGGCCAATGTCTATGGATAATTGCCCACCCAACCTTTGTCCTCTTTAGCAAGACTTCAATATTGTACCATGGGTGTTGAATGAATACCTTCCTCGCCTCTTGACCATGCAGGTGGTTTGAGAGGTAATCATCGGTGAACTGCTTTGAAAAGTACTGAAAACAAAGATATGCATAAATCGCTGTTGTAAATTTTGAAATGGCGCAAGGGGTAAAAACAAGGTAAAAGAGTTGGTACCATCCTATAGTTGACTGATGTCTTCTTCATTGTGCAAACAAAGATCTTGATGTTATTCGTTGCAAGTTTCTTCATCCTATCGATCTTTCTGAGTTTCTTGACTTGACTGATATTCATGGACATCTCATTTCCCCATATGCAAAATGGGTCGAACAGTGGGTCTAAGCCTCTGACAGCAGGACCTACATGTGCAAGACCAAATTGTAAGAAACCTAAATATTAGAATGATTCCTGCAACTGCACAATAATGTGCTATTATCCAAAGGACCCTGCTTGAACAAACCTCGATGGTAAACCGTAGTGTCTCCCATTGTTTCCCTGCAACACACATAAGGAAGATCTTGACCAGGTTAACTGAGAGTTGCCATACTATAAGTAGAATATGTATTGAGTACAACCAAATTCGATCGGTGTCACATGCATAACAATACAAAATTGTACCCACAGCAAATGAAAATCAAATTGCAGAACTTAACTAAACAGTTAAATGGACAACAGACCAAATGAACCAAAATAGTTAACTAAGCACGACATTGCAGAATTGAAACATGTACTAGAAGATAAGACAGTTAACAAAACAAAGAATGCTTGAGAACAGTACTACGAAATGTAGCAA
The DNA here is from genome assembly GCF_002162155.2 of Triticum dicoccoides. NCBI lineage: Eukaryota > Viridiplantae > Streptophyta > Magnoliopsida > Poales > Poaceae > Triticum > Triticum dicoccoides. Next base: position 85,012,948 of record NC_041380.1, read on the forward strand.
TTGTTGGACCAAAGTGTTAACTGAACATTACATTTCAGAGGACCAAACTGTTAACTGGACATCAGATTGCAAATTAATATTATAGAGGACAAATCACTAGAAGGCACTGGCGGTGGCCTCGAGAAAACATCATGAACTATATTTTAAAGTAGACAACCGCGTGGCGGTGTCGACAGTGGCCTCGAAGACGAGGTGCTCCTCCAAGATCTGGCAGTCGACACGCATGGCAGCCATAGCGACCTCGTTCACGCGTGCGACCGCATGCTACTGAGCTCCACGTTATACTGCGTGCAAAATGCTTTGGGAAGCACTTAATTGGAGGAGGGGCAGTGATTTCGGTGGAAGGTGTCGCTCCATCGGTCGGGGCATGTGGGACGGGAAAGGAGGAGGATGGTGTGGCGGGGGTGTGGATTACCTGACCATGTCGACGAGGCCGCACAGCAAGAAGAAGGGTCGGCGGCGAGGAGGCCGCGCAGCAAGAAGAAGGGTCGCCGGCGAGGAGGCGGCGCTGCAAGAAGAAGGGTAGCTGGCGAGGAGGCGGCACTGCAAAAGAAGAAGGGTCGCCGGCGAGGAGGCTACGCTACAAGAAGAAGGGTAGCCGGCGAGGAGGCGGCGCTACAAGAAGAAGGGTCACCAGCGAGGAGGCTGAGCTGCCAGTAAGCAGCAGTGAAGGTTTGAAGTTGGAAATCAAGGAGGAACAGTGGAAATTTGGCTTTTGGTAGGAGGGAGGGGGCGGGGAGATAGCTATTTCCGTGGTGGCAAAAAAATTCACTCGGTGCCACAAGAAACTGGCGCGCAAGTGTGGTTCAAGTGGGTCGATGGACAGTAGACGACGATGCTTCCTGCATAAGACAAACAAGACGGTGCACCAAGATATTTTATATCGCATCCCACACGATTCTTTCTAGTAAACTGTTTGTGGTATACCTGTTTTTTCCATTATGCTTTGAAAGACAAAATGGTGTTACAAAGGGAAAGGATGGTGTTTGAATTTCTAGAACATTTACATACAGTGAACATGCAACTAGTACATGAGGGTCGTGTTTAAATTTGGAATTATTCCGGGTCCGTTTGGCATTTTTATGCATTAATTGAGTTTCTAGGCATTTAATGTGCATAATTCAAATTTGAACTACAAGCACATGCTCCAATGCACTAAAGTTTGTTGAAAAATCACATGTGTGTCTTTGGGTGAATTTATGGGTCCCATGCAAGAAATGGGAATGAAATTTAAACATCTGGGCGTCGTGGCTCGACCGGAATGATTGAGAAACTTGGTTTTTTAATTTCTGTAAATCCAAAACAAGGCTAAAAATCATGAAACCTGGCATGGTGTCATGACATGGCACCAACATGTTTGAGTAAATTTTTTGGCCGAATTGGGACAAGCTTTGATGTAAGCTTCTTGTAAACCGGAGCTTCCCTCAAGAAGGCTCTTGGTTCCGAGAGGGAACGTGTCACCTCCGTGTGCGAAACAACATGCGTACACTGCCTTCTCCCGCCTTAATTTTTTTACACTAGCAGATTAGACCAAATAGAAGTATCGTGCTAAATTTTGGAATTATTCCTGGTTCGTTTGGCTTTTTTATACATTAATTGAGTTTCTGGGCACTTAATGTGCATAATTCAAATTTGAACTACAAGCACATGCTCCAGTGCACCAAAGTTGGTTCAAAAATCACATGTGTGTCTTTGGGTGAATTTATAGGTCCCATGCAAGAAATGGCATGAAATTCAAACATCTGGACGTCGTGGCTCGACCGGAAAGATTGAGAAACTTGGTTTTTTAATTCCTGTAAATCCAAAACACGCTTGAAAATCATGAAACTTGGCATGGTGTTATGACATGGCACCAACATGCTGCGGTAATTTTTTTGGCCGAATTGGGACAAGCTTTGGTGTAAGATTCTTGCAAACTGGAGCTTCCCTCAAGATGGCTCGTGGTTCCAAGAGGGAACGTGTCACCTCCGTGTGTGAAACGAGATACATATACTGCCTTCTCCCGCCTTAATTTTTTTACATGGGCAGATTAGACCAAATAGAAGTATCGTGCTAAATTTTGGAATTATTCTGGTTGCATTTGACATTTTTATGCATTAATTGAGTTTCTGGGCATTTGTTGTGCATAATTCAAATTTGAACTACAAGAACATGCTCCAATGCACCAAAGTTGTTTGAAAAATCACATGTGTGTCCTTGGGTGAATTTATAGGTCCCATACAAGAGATGAGAATGAAATTCAAACATCCGAGCATCGTGGCTCGGCCGGAAAGATTGAGAAACTTGGTTTTTTAATTCCTGTAAATCCAAAACACGCCTGAAAATCATGGAACTTGGCATGGTGTCATGACATGGCACCAACATCCTGTGGTAATTTTTTGGCCGAATTGGGACAAGCTTTGGTGTAAGCTTGTTGCAAACCGGAGCTTCCGTCAAGAAGGCTCGTGGTTCCGAGAGGGAACGTGCCACCTCCGTGTGCGAAACGACATACATACATTGCCTTCTCCCGCCTTAATTTTTTTACACAGATAGATTAGACCAAATAGAAGTATCATGCTAAATTTTGGAATTATTCCGGGTTCGTTTGGCCTTTTTTATACATTAATTGAGTTTCTACGCATTTAATGTGCATAGTTCATATTTGAACTACAAGCACAGGCTCCAGTGCACCAAAGTTGTTTGAAAAACCACTTGTGTGTCCTTGGGTGAATTTCTTGGTCATATGCAAGAGATGGGAATGAAATTCAAACATCTGGGCGTCGTGGCTCGGCCAAAAAGATTGAGACTCTTGGTTTTTAATTCCTGTAAATCCAAAACACGCCTGAAAATCATGAAACTTGGCATTGTGTCATGACATGGGACCAACATGCTACAGTAATTTTTTTGGCCGAATTGGGACAAGTTTGGTGTAAGATTCTTGCAAACCGGAGCTTCCGTCAAGAAGGCTCGTGGTTATGAGAGGAAACGTGCCACCTCCGTGTGTGAAACGACATACGTACACTGCCTTCTCATGCCTTAATTTTTTTACACAGGCACATTAGACCAAATAGAAGTATCATGCTAAAGTTTGGAATTATTCCGTGTTTGTTTGGCCTTTTTTTATAGATTAATTGAGTTTATGCGCATTCAATGTGCATAATTCAAATTTGAGCTGCAAGCACAGGCTCCGGTGCACCAAAGTTGTTTAAAAAACCACATGTGTGTCCTTGGGTGAATTTCAAGGTCCTATGCAAGAGATGGTAATGAAATTCAAACATCTGGGCGTCATGGCTCAGCCGGAAAGATTGAGGAACTTGGTTTTTTAATTCCTGTAAATCCAAAACACGCCTGAAAATCATGAAACTTGGCATGGTGTCATGACATGGCACCAACATGTTGTGGTAATTTTTTTGGCTGAATTAGGACAAGCTTTGGTGTAAGCTTCTTGCAAACCAGAGCTTCCGTCAAGAAGGCTCGTGGTTCCAAGAGGGAACGTGCCACCTCCGTGTGCAAAACGACATACGTACACTGCCTTCTCCCGTCTTAATTTTTTACACATGCAGATTAGACCAAATAGAAGTATCGTGCTAAATTTTGGAATTATTCCAGATTCATTTGGCCTTTTTATACATTAATTGAGTTGTTGCGCATTTAATGTGCATAATTCAAATTTGAACTACAAGCACAGGCTCCAGTGCACCAAAGTTGTTTGAAAACCACATGTGTGTCCTTGGGTGAATTTATAGGTCCTATGCAAGAGATGGGAATGAAATTCAAACATCTAGGCGTCGTGGCTCGGCCAGAAAGATTGAGAAACTTGGTTTTTTTATTCCTGTAAATCCAAAACATGCCTGAAAAGCATGAAACTTGGCATGGTGTCATGACATGGCACCAACATGTTGTGGTAATTTTTCTGTCCGATTTGCCAAGGCGCACACATTAACAATCAACAAAGTCATTTTGAAACAATGTTGTCACGTTACAAATGGGAAACACAAGTATTATTGAAACCATGTGCGTTCTACTTACCAATTACGTGCCGCCACGCGTCCCCTTTTTTATTGGCTATGATGTGCCGTGCGGGGTAGGTATTTGAGTACAGGAGGCGTGCGATCAGACCCCTGCGCGTGCTCATCAGAAGGAGAGCCCTTTGACCGCTACCAGCCACGCACCTCCCTCCCAACGTCCCCATTAATGGCGCCCGAGCACCTATTCTACGGTGTGGCTATATGTCTCACTGGACTGAGATTTAAGAGAGAGAAATGAAAATCCGAAAAGAAAGTTATGCACGGATGTTGATGTAAGATCCGACGGACCTATATAGGAATATTGGATAATAACTGTCTTACATATTTAGGAACATAATTAAAATAAGCCACATGCGGTAACACCCGAAATACAAAAGGGAAAAAGAAGAAGGAAGGCAACGATCTAGCTCGCTAATCTCTACTTTGTTGATGCGTTGCTGTAGGCCGCGGGAACCAATCTCCGCGGTGAGTGGCGACGAGCTCTTTCCTGTCCTCAAGATGCTGCTCGATGTGCAACATGCAATTCTCGTCCACAAGTTTCTTGACGATGACGCTGGTCCTCTTCAACAAGGCAGTGGTCTGCTCCAGCTGCTTCGCACTTCCGACGATCTTCGCCCTCAGCATGTCGCTCTCGGCCCGGAGCTTCGCATTGCTCTTATTCAGTTGCCAGATGACGTCGGTAGACTGTTCAAACAAGGCTTTCAGGTCATCCTACAACCTTGGCCACCTGGAGATCTGGTCCATCTGCATAAGGACGAGGGCACGCATGCGCCTGTAAGAGTCCTCGCCTGCCCGCGAGACATTTTCCCAGGCCACCATGGTGCGAGAGGACATCTCTGCTGCATTTGCGGCGTGGCGGGACATCTCTTCTGCTTCCGCGGCGCGGCCGGACCAATCTGCTGCATCGATGGCGCGACGGGACCTCTATGCTACTTCGGCAGCGTGGCGGGACCACTCTACTCCTACGACCATGCGGCGGTACATGTTGGTTGCTTTCACGTTGAGGCGGGATATCTCTCGTGCTTCCGCTTCTAGGCTCGTCTCTCCCTGGTGGCAATCTTTGGACCCAGAACTCACGCTGGCCATGGCAGACGCAAGGGAACGATGATGAATGACTAGTTTGTTTTTGTGGATGAGGAGTTTGTTGGGGAACACAGTATTTCAAAACAATTCCTACGATCCTGCAAGATCTATCTAGGGATGTGATAACCCACAAGTATAGGGGATCGCAACAGTTTCCGAGGGTAAAGTATTCAACCCAAATGTATTGATTTGACACAAGGGGAGCCAAAGAATATTCTCAAGTATTGGCAGCTGAGTCGTCAATTCAACCACACCTGGAAACATAACATCTGTAGCAAAGTATTTAGTAGCAAAGTAATATGATAGTAGTGGTAACGGTAGCAAAAGTAATGTTTTTGGTCTTTTGTAGTGATGATAGCAATAGCAACGGAAAAGTAAATAAGCGGAGAACAATATATGGAAAGCTCGTAGGCAATGGATCAGTGATGGAGAATTATGCTGGATGCGGTTCATCATGTAACAGTCATAACATAGGGTGACACAGAACTAGCTCCAATTCATCAATGTAATGTAGGCATGTATTCCGAATATAGTCATACGTGCTTATGGAAAATAACTTGCATGACATCTTTTGTCCTACCCTCCCGTGGCAGCGGGGTCCTAGCGGAAACCAAGGGATATTAAGGCCTCCTTTTAATAGAGTACCGGACCAAAGCATTAACACATAATGAATACATGAACTCCTCAAACTACGGTCATCACCGGTAAGTATCCCGATTATTGTCACTTCGGGGTTAACGGATCATAACACATAATAGGTGACTATAGACTTGCAAGATAGGATCAAGAACTCTCATATATTGATGAAAACATAATAGGTTCAGATCTGAAATCATGGCACTCGGGCCCTAGTGACAAGCATTAAGCATAGCAAAGTCATAGCAACATCAATCTCAGAACATAATGGATACTAGGGATCAAACCCTAACAAAACTAACTCGGTTACATGATAAATCTCATCCAACCCATCACCGTCCAGCAAGCCTATGATGGAATTACTCACGCACGACGGTGAGCATCATGAAATTGGTGATGGAGGATGGTTGATGATGACGATGGCGACGGATTCCCCTCTCGGGAGGTTTTAGGGTTCCGTATCGTAAAACGCGATGAATCCTTCTTTCTGATTTTTTCTCTCCGAAACCAAATATATAGAGTTGGAGTTGAGGTCGGAGGAGCTCCAGGGGGCCCACGAGGTAGGGCGCCGCGCCCCCCACCCTCGTGGATAGGGTGTAGGCCCCCTGGTCTTCATCCTTTGCAAGGATTTTTTATTATTTCCGAAAAGACATTCCGTGAAGTTTCAGGTCATTCTGAGAACTTTTGTTTCTGCACATAAATAACACCATGGTAATTATGCTGAAAACAACGTCAATCCGGGTTAGTTCCATTCAAATCATGCAAGTTAGAGTCCAAAACAAGGGCAAAAGTGTTTGCAAAAGTAGATACGACGGAGACGTATCAACTCCCCCAAGCTTAAACCTTTGCTTGTCCTCAAGCAATTCAGTTGATAAACTGAAAGTGATAAAGAAAAACTTTTACAAACTATGTTTGCTCTTCTTGTTGTAAATATGTAAAGCCAGCATTCAAGTTTTCTGCAAAGATTATGAACTAACCATATTCACAATAACGCATAGGTCTCATGTTTACTCACATGAATGGCATAATCAACTACCGAGCAATAATAATAAATCTCGGATGACAACACTTTCTCAAAACAATCATAATATGATATAACAACATGGTATCTCGCTAGCCCTTTCTGAGACCGCAAAACATAAATGCAGAGCACCTTTAAAGATCAAGGACTGGCTAAACATTGTAATTCATGGTAAAAGAGATCCAGTCAAGTCGTACTCAATGTAAACTAATAGTAATGAATGCAAATGACAGCGGTGCTCTCCAACTGGTGCTTTTTAATAAGAGGATGATGACTCAACATAAAAGTAAATGGATAGGCCCTTCGCAGAGGGAAGCAGGGTTTTGTAGAGGTGCCAGAGCTCAGTTTTAAAATAGAGGTGAATAATATTTTTGAGCGATATACTTCCATTGTCAACATAACAACCAAGATATGGCGATATCTTCCATGCTACACACATTATAGGCGGTTCCCAAACAGAATGGTAAAGTTTATACTCCCCCTCCACCAACAAGCATCAATCCATGGCTTGCTCGAAACAACGAGTGCCTCCAACTAACAAGAGTCCTAGGGGGAGTTTTGTTTGCAATAATTTTGATTTGATTTGCATAAAGCATGGGACTGGGCATCCCGGTGACCAGCCATTTTCTCGTGACTGAGGAGCGGAGTCCACTCCTCTTGAGAATAACCCGCCTAACATGGAAGATACGGACAGCCCCAGTTGATACATGAGCTATTTGAGCATACAAAACAAAATGTTTATTTGAAGCTTTAGAGTTTGGCACATACAAATTTACTTGGAACGGCAGGTAGATACCGTATATAGGTAGGTATGGTGGACTCATATGGAACAACTTTGGGGTTTATGGAGTTGGATGCACAAGCAATATTCCCGCTTAGTACAGGTGAAGGCTAGCAAAAGACTGGGAAGCGACCAGCTAGAGAGTGACAACAGTCATGAACATGCATTAAAATTAATCACATCGAATGCAAGCATGAGTAGGATATAATCCACCATGAACATAAATATCATGAAGGCTATGTTGATTTTGTTTCAACTACATGCGTGAACATGTGCCAAGTCAAGTCACTTAAATCATTCAGAGGAGGATACCACCCTATCATACCACACCACAACCATTTTAATAGCATATTGGCACGCAAGGTAAACCATTATAAGCTCCTAGCTAATCAAGCATGGCACAAGAAACTATGATCTCTAGTTGTCATTGCAAACATGTTTATTCATAATAGGCTGGATCAGGAACGATAAACTAATCATATTTACAAAAAAAAGAGTGGTCGATTTCATACCAGCTTTTCTCATCTCAATCAGTCCATCATATATCGTCATAATTGCCTTTCACTTGCACGACCGAACGATGTGGATAATAATAATAGTGCACTTGCATTGGACCAGGATGGAATCTGCAAGCATTCAATTCAAGAGAGAAGACAAGGTGATATTGGCTCTTTTGTCAGATCAACAATAATGCATATAAGAGCCACTTCAACAATTTAATCATGGTCTTCTCCTATCGACCCCCAAAGAAAAGAACAGAAATAAAACTATTTACAAGGGAAGGCTCCCAACAAGTAAAAGAAGAACAAGAAATCTTTTTCGGTTTTCTTTTTAATTACTACTACAAGCATGGAAGGTAAACTAATTAAAAACTACAACTATTTTTTTTGTTTTTCTTAAAGTTTTATTAAGCACACGAGAAGATAGCATAAAAAGGGAAATAAACTAGCATGGATGATACAATGAAAAAGTATGAGCACCGACATCTAGCAATGAGTGTGTGAACATGAATGTAATGTCGGTGAGAAATACGTACTCCCCCAAGCTTAGGCTTTTGGCCTAAGTTGGTCTATGGCCATGGTTGGCCTGGCGGATATCCATAGTAATAGTTGGGGTCGTACTGAGATGCAGCGGCTGTCGCCTCCTGAGCTACAGCGTGGCGACGAGTGGCCTCCGCTCTCCTCTCGTACTCATCTGCCTCCTCTCTGGTAATAACATATCTTCCTTTTGCCTGATAATCAAAGAAGGGAGGAGCGGGGAGAGTAATACGGACAGCAAGGCGTCTGTCAAAGATTAAGCGATACTAGAGCAGTGATTCATTCCTCTCAATAAACTGGTGGTGAACCATAGCATTAAAGTCTAGGTAAGCAGGAGGTAATTCAATATCATCATTGCATATGGTTACACCAAGAAAATCAGCTAAGCGGGTTGCATAAATTCCACCAAAGAAATCTCCATTAAATCTATTAAGATGCAACCTACGCGCAACAATGGCTCCCAGATTATAAGATTTATCTCCTAACACAGCACTCCTAAGAATACTAAGGTCAGGGACACACATGTGACATGCCTCATCTTTACCATTAATGCATCTACCTATGAAGAGAGAAAAATAATTTATAGCAGGAAAGTGAATGCTCCATATGGTAGCCTGTGTTATATCTCTTGATTCCCCCACAGTTATACTAGCAAGAAAATCTCTAAATTCAGATTTGCGAGGTTCCCTGACACTACCCCATTGTGGAAGTTTGCAAGCAGTGGTAAAATCCTCTAAGTCCATAGTGTAAGGATTTTCATAAAGATCAAACAGGACAGTTTGAGAATTATGTGAAGACGAAAATTCAAACCTCCTCACAAAGGAACTAGTGAGATAGTGGTACTGACGGCATTTTTCTTCCTCGAAGTTCACAAGATCAGCGTTACGCAAATATGCGTTAAATTCTTCCTTAATCCCCACTCGATCCATGAAGTCCTCTGAAGGCCATTCATAGGGCCGCACTGGAGCATCCCTTGGTGGCTCATCATCAGGATCACGCATTGCAAGCCTGGGCTCTTGTTTCCTTGAAGAACCACCTTGGTACATTTTCCTAAACATATTTCTTCCTCTGAAAAATTTCTGAAATTTTCAGTAACTTTAAATAAAAATGAACCAAGCTCAACAAAATTGATAGCAACTACTCCTACTAGTGCCTAGAGCCTATATCATGCATCAAAACTACTTAGGACCATATAAATTTGACATGCAAGCTTAAGAACAGGGTCACCTAGGCAGCAAAAATTTGCAATGAATAAAGCACTAGAACAAAAACTAATTGGACCAATGGAGGAGTCACATACCAAGGATCAATCTCCCCAAACAGTTTTGTGAGAGGTGCTTTGAGCAAGGAGATCAAAAATCGCAGCAAAATAAGCTAGAACTCGTGCTTGAGCTGGATATTCGTGTTTGTGGGAGGAAGAAGAAGTGTGTGGGTGCAGAAATAAGTGGAGGAGGGCCACCATGGGCCCACGAGGCAGGGGGCGTGCCTAGGGGGTAGGGCGCGCCCTCCACCCTCGCGGCCAGGTGGATGCCCCTGTGCAGTGTTCTTGGTGCCAAATATTATCAAATATTCCAGAAAAATTCATATTTAAATTTCAGGGCATTTGGAGAACTTTTATTTTCGGGGTATTTTTATATTGCACGGATAATTCAGACAACAGACAGAAAAATACTACTTTTATTTTATTTAATATAAATAATATAAAGTAAAAGGAGGGTACAGAAGGTTGTGCCTTCTAGTTTCATCCATCTCATGCTCATCAAAAGGAATCCACTAACAAGGTTGATCAAGTCTTGTTAACGAACTCATTCCGAATAACATGGAACTAGAAAATTTTTGAATAACACTATGTTACCTCAACGGGGATATGCACATCCCCAATAACAAGAATATCATATTTCTTCTTGACAGTAGGAAGAGGAAACTCAAAACCTCCAAATTTAATCGATGGAATTTTTCCAATAGAGTTGATACTATGAACTTGAGGTTGTTTCCTCGGAAAGTGTACCGTATGCTCATTACCATTAACATGAAAAGTGACATTGCCTTTAGTGCAATCAATAAAAGCCCCTGCAGTATTCAAAAAGGCTCTTCCAAGAATAATAGACATACCATCGTCCTCGGGAATATCAAGAATAACAAAGTCTGTTAAAATAGTAAAGTTTGCAACTACAACAGGCACATCGTCACAAATACCGACAGGTATAGCAGTTGATTTATCAGCCATTTGCAAAGATATTTCTGTAGGTGTCAACTTATTCAAATCAAGTCTACGATATAAAGATAGAGGCATAACACTAACACCGGCTCCAAGATCACATAACGCAGTTTTAACATAGTTTCTTTTAATGGAGCATGGTATAGTAGGTACTCCTGGATCTCCAAGTTTCTTTGGTATTCCACCCTTAAAAGTATAATTAGCAAGCATGGTGGAAATTTCAGCTTCCAGTATCTTTCTCTTATTTGTAACAATTTCTGTCAGGACCCCGATTCCAAGTCACATCGATCTAGCCGGTAACACCTCATATCATTTTGCGGCCTCATGCACGGTATTCCCACGAGTGTCGCCTTACCATGGCCCGGGACCGTTTGCGCCTTTTGGCTCACGTATATGATAGTGTCGCTAGCATCCATATGACAGAGAACCCGGGCCGACATGGCTAGTCGTGAACCCAAAGCGGCACTAACCTATGGGGACAGGCATACATGAATCACATCGAGCATGTCGGTCAGCAGCGTGTGAATCCGGGCTGTAGCACTGGGCTAACAGGACTCCGGGAACCCGGGCTGTAGCAGGCTAGGCAGGACTCCGGATGTCACCGCGTGACATTTTCCCGAAGGGACAGACACAGGAATGAAGTGAAGCACATGCCGGCCAGTCAAGTGTCCTGAGCAGTAGTGCTGGGCTAGCAGGACTCCGGTGAACCGGGCTGTAGCAGACTACTATGCCTCATGGAAGCACTAGACTACATTTCCCCATAAGAGAGGCTGCCAAGGATAAACAACTAGATTGTCGGATCCCACACATACCAAGCATTTCAATCATACACACAATATGCTCGATATGTGTAAATACAACATGGCATCACAACATAATTGTACAACTCAAGTATTCATTCATTAGGCTCCGAGGAGCGAGATATTACAAACATGGGTCTCATGACCCAACAATCATAGAATACAAATCAAGGCACAACCGGAAGCTTAACATGTCTGAGTACAGACATCTACAAATGAAAAAGGCTAAGAAGCCTGACTATCTACCAGATCCTGCCGAAGGCACAAGATCGTAGCTGAGGTATCAAGCTAAACGTCGAAGTCCACATGGAACTACTAGCAAGACTGACGTCTCTCTGCAAAACATAAAATAGGCAAACGTGAGTACAAATGTACCCAGCAAGACTTACATCAGAACTATCTACATATGCATCGGTATCAATAAAGGGGGGTGGTGGAGTTTAACTGCAGCAAGCCAGCTTTGACTCAGTGGCTAACCTGAACTACGACTGCAAGCAACTCTTTTGAGGTGGCGCACACGAGTCCACATATTCACCATATCAATACACCACTATGGATCCGCTTCCGTCTCCCTACGAGAAGGCCATCCATAGCACTCACACTTATCTTGCGAGTTTTAGAGTATCCACTTTCACTTGTCTATGAACTGTTATAGGCAACCCAGAAGTCCATTACCGCGGACACGGCTATTCGAATAGATGATGTTAACCCTGCAGGGGTGTACTTCTTCACACATGCTCTCACCACTTACCGCCGTTTACACGACAAGTACTCGGCAACCTTCAAGCGGAAGCCCAATGAGGGTGTCGGCCACGGCCTACCTAAACACTCAAGTCTCTAGTCCAGGTTTATCGCCTATCCAGGTTCCATCCGCAGGGAGTCCGGCCGAGGTTTCCACATACGGACCCGGACGATGTGTACAGGGTTCCGAGACACCAAACGGGCGCCTGGCATGCCCGGCCACGGTGTATCTACCGCATCATAGCCCACCCCTAGGGTCAGTGCTATGCACGGCCGCCAACACATATCCTATAAACACAGAAACTAGTTGCAACTCCTGGACATAGGACAAGGGTGATCAAGAAGCCGAGAGGGTCCATTGGTTTCGGGCCCAGTGCGTGGTAGTAACTGTTTCATGGATCACAAACACAGAACTCAGTTCCTAAGAACGGTTTCAATGAGACAACCCACCATGTACTCCTACATGGCCTCTCACCGCTACCTTTACCAAATCGTGTTCACACACTTAGCTCACACGTAGTAGAACATGTTCATCACTGTTCCAATTCATCCCCGATGAATCAGACCTGACTCAACTCTAAGCAATAGTAGGCATGACAAACAAGCATGGATGAGTAGACACATCAGGGCTCAAACAACTCCTACTCATGCTAGTGGGTTTCATCTATTTACTGTGGCAATGACAGGTCATGCAGAGGAAAGGGGTTCAACTATCGCAACATGTAACAGTTGAATCGTTGTTGTCCTAATGCAGTAAAAGAGAGCAGGAGCGAGAGAGTGGGATTGTATCGGAATGAACAAGGGGGTTTTGCTTGCCTGGCACTTCTGAAGATAGAATAGCTCTTCATCGGTGTCATCGATCACGTCGTCGGAAACAACGTCTACTGAGAGGGGGCAATTACCGGCAAACAAGGAAGAATACAATCAATGCAATGCAACAATATGATGCATGATCATGACATGGCAATATGTTGTGATTTGGGCTAATGCAACAGAAAGTCATTTAAATTGAAGTGGAATTCAAAACTATATCAAATTCCAACTCCAAACCTATTATGAAATTTGCCCTAATCATGTTTCATCCTAAACAGCGAGGTTAACTTGCTCAAACATGCACGAAAATGGTACAGATGGATTCCTTAAATTTTTCTAATAATTTTTCATATATAAATTATTTCATTTGGAGTTACGGTTGAATTTCTATGAATTTTAGAAGTTTTGGGCATTTTCTGGAATTTCCTGAATTAAATTAAATCCAGAAAATAGATTATTGCGTTGGCATGACATCAGTTTGACATCAGCAGGTCAACATGCCAGGTCCAGGTCAAACCTGACCAGTGGGTCCCACTGGTCAGTCTCACGGTGATGGCTAGGCTCACAGACATGTGGGCCCGGTCAAAGGCCACGTCAGCACGGTCAATGCTGATGCGTGGGTCCACTGATTTTATTAGTTAATCTAATTATTTTGGTTATCCAGTAAACTAACAAGGCGGGTCCCACTGGTCAATGTCTTGTGTTAGATTAACAGGGTTAGTTAGCCCCTTAACTAATGACGGCCACGTCGGCTAACCGGCAATTAGCCGCCGGCGCTAAGCAGGACACGGCGGAGGTCCTCGTCCGGCTGTTTCCGGCGACGAGAGGTCGTGCGGATGGGCTCGTTGGAGAGCCCTTGCCGGCGCGCGTCAGATGGTGGTGGTGGCCGGGCCTGTGGTGGCCGGAGTCATCGCCGGCGACGACTTTGGCGGCAGCCGGAGCTCGGGTGAGCTCAGGGCCGAGGCTACGACGAGCGAGGCGGCACGTGCGAGGCATCAACAGGCTCTACACGGAGCGGGGATCAAGCGGGGCACGACGGCCGGGCCATTGAGTGGCCGAGGGCACGTATACGGCGAGCACAGGCGGCGGCGCATTCGGTCACAGGCGAGATGGCGGCTACGGCACGCAAACGAAGCAAATGAGAGGGGGTTAGGGGGAGGAGCTCACGGCGGATGCGAGGAGAGGCTCAGCGGGCTCGGGGAGGTGTCGGAGCGAGCGGGGCGGCGAGACTGATCTCCGGCGTCCGACGGCGAGGATGAGGATGATGGCGTCGCTTAGGGCACTCCGCGGGCGCGTGCTTCGTCTTGGGGCTCCGTGGCGTCGAGGCGGAGCCTCTGGACAGCACAGAGAAGCGAGGGGGACGTGATGGCCGCGGTTGCGCTCGTCGGCGGCGACGACAGCGCTCGGTGGTCGCGTGGGAAAGAGGCAGAGGAGGGAAGACTGCTCGAGGGGGAGAGAGGTGTAACACCCGGATAATCATGCTACAGTAATCTCACGTTAATGATGCCATGTCACCTCGGTCACTGTAGTTAATCTCGGGTTGATTCGAAAACGTTTCAAATTCAAATTCTAATAATGGCAAACATTAAAAGTTTTCAAACTTTAAAACTAAAATGTTCGAGAGGTGACAAATAATGCGTAGGTAATTATGGTGGAGGAAACATTTTTTTTATAAAATAATTAAAAGCACTAAACTAAATAAAACAGTGGCTTAAACAAATAATTAAATGCATTTTATAAATATTAAAACATTAAACTATTTTATTAGGTATGAGAAATTCATGTGGCAATAGAGTACTTATAAATACTAATTTAGGGGCTAGTGGTATATTTAATAAAAACTAAAATAAATAGAAACTAAGTTAGAAAGGAAAAATAGATTAAAGGAAAAAGCTCAAAACAAAAAGAACACAAAAAAAGCACGCAAGACCCCCCCCCCTGGGCCAACAGACCCAACGGGCCGGCCCAATTCACCCACTAAGCCCAGCTAGCCGGCCACCCCCCTCCCCTTATCCATTACCCCCGAAACCCTAACC
>NC_041380.1:85028695-85036303 GCF_002162155.2 Triticum dicoccoides
ACCGCGCCCCGATTTCCCCCTCCCCTGCACGTTTTTCCCCGGCCACGCCCGGTATGTGCTCGCCGCGCACTGGCCGTGCGCGCGCACGCGCCCGCGCCCCGGCCACCGTCGCCGTTGGTCACTACGCCCGGCTCCATGGCGCCCCTGTTCTCCCCGCTCTGCCCTGTGCGGTCGTCTCTGGCCACCACACACGGCCTCGGCAAGCCCCGGCCCTCCTCCTGTCGTGCTGCCGCGGCTCTGCCGCCCCCAACCGCGCTGCTGGCCCGCGCCGCGGCCAACCCCTCTCCGTCGACGCCCCGGCTCCGGCCACTCCGGCCGCCGCGGCCGGCGACTCCCCTGGCCGGCGACCTGCTGCGCTGGATTAGGGGCTCGACCCGCTAACGGGCGCCCCGTAGCCCCCTGCACCCGCGCGCCCATGCGCCCGCACCCGTTAAGGCCCCCCAGGGCCACTGACATGGGGGCCCCACCCCACAGAACATTTAAAAAAAGAGTATTAAAAATAAAATTAATAGATAAAATAAAAATGATTTAATAAAATTAATTAATTATTAATTAATTAATTATCTAATGAACTAATTAAGTTAATTAATCCTACTTAATTAGTAATTAACCTGTTAGTCTAACTAAGCAGTAGTTAGTTAACCTAACCCTAATTAATTAAACAGAGTATGACAGGTGGGTCCCACACGTCAGCCTGACCAGTCAACACCTCTGTTGACTGATGATGTCATGCTGATGCAGTAATACTATTTTCGAATTTAATTAATAATTAATAAATTAGAAAATGATTTAAAAACTTTAAAAATTAATATAAAATAAACCGTAGCTCGGATGGAGAAACTTTGTACATGAAAGTTGCTCTGAACGACGAGACGGTTCCGGATACGCAACCCGTTCGTCCGCCACACCCCTCCTAACCTATCGAACTCACAACTTTCCCCCTCCGGCTCCTCTGCCCGAAAACGCGAAACGTCGGGGATACATTCTCGGATGTTTCCTCCCTCCACCGGTATCACCTCATACCGCGTTAGGGCACCTCTAGCACCGATACTTGTCATGCCATGCATCACTATGCATCTGCTTGCTTAAATATTTATTATTTCTTCCCCCTCTTCTCTCACTAGACACCAAGACCGACGCCGCTGCTACCCAGTACGACTACGGAGTCGACGACCCTCTCTCTTGCCAGAGCAACCAGGCAAGCCCCCCCCCTTGATCACCAGATATCGCCTATTCTCCTCTATACTGCTTGCATTAGAGTAGTGTAGCATGTTACTGCTTTCCGTTAATCCTATTCTGATGCATAGCCTGTCATTGTTGCTACAGTCATTGATACCTTACCCGCAATCCTAGATGCTTAGTATAGTATGCTAGTTTATCATTATTGGCCCTACATTCTTGTCAGTCTGCCTTGCTATACTATTGGCCGTGATCACTCGGGAGGTGATCACGGGTATATACTATACATACATACATACTATACAGATGGTGACTAAAGTCGGGTCAGCTCGATGAGTACCCGCAAGTGATTCTGATGAGGGGCCTGAAAGGACAGGTGGCTCCATCCCGGTAGAGGTGGGCCTGGGTTCCCGACGGCCCCCGACTGTTACTTTGTGGTGGAGCGACAGGGCAGGTTGAGACCACCTAGGAGAGAGGTGGGCCTGGCCCTGTTCGGCGTTCGCGGATATTTAACACGCTTAACAAGATCTTGGTATTTGATCTGAGTTGGCTACGAGCCTATACGCACTAACCATCTACGTGGGAGTAGTTATGGGTATCCCGACGTCGTGGTATCAGCCGAAGCACTTCAGACGTCAGCAACGGAGCGGCGCGCGCCGGATTGGACTGGAACGCCTGCTAGGCTAGGTCTGCTTTCGGCCGCCCACGCAACATGCAGGTGTGCTCAGGGCGATGGGCCTAGACCCCTGCGCGCTTAGGTTTAGACCGGCGTGCTGGCCTCTCTGTTGTGCCTAGGTGGGGCTGCGACGTGTTGATCTTCCGAGGCCAGGCATGACCCAGGAAAGTGTGTCCGGCCAAATGGGATCAAGCGTGTTGGGTAAGTTGGTGCACCCCTGCAGGGAAGTTAATCTATTCGAATAGTCGTGATCTTCGGTAACAGGACGACTTGGAGTTGTACCTTGACCTTATGACAACTAGAACCGGATACTTAATAAAACACACCCTTCCAAGTTCCACAGACAACCCGGTGATCGCTTTTCTACAGGGCGACGAGGAGGGGATCGCCGGGTAGGATTATGCTATGCGATGCTACTGGAGATGCTACTTGGAGATGCTACTTGGAGATGCTACTTGGGGGACTTCAATCTACTCTCTTCTACATGCTGCAAGACGGAGGCTGCCAGAAGCGTAGTCTTCGACAGGATTAGCTATCCCCCTCTTGTTCTGGCATTCTGCAGTTCAGTCCACCGATATGGCCCTTTACACATATACCCATGCATATGTAGTGTAGCTCCTTGCTTGCGAGTACTTTGGATGAGTACTCACGGTTACTTTTCTCCCTCTTTTCCCCTTTCCCTTCTACCTGGTTGTCGCAACCAGATGCTGGAGCCCTGGAGCCAGACGCCACCGTCGACGATGATTCCGACTACACTGGAGGTTCCTACTGCTACGTGCAGGCCGCTGACGACGACCAAGAGTAGTTAGGAGGATCCCAGGCAGGAGGCCTGCGCCTCTTTCGATCTGTATCCCAGTTTGTGCTAGCCTTCTTAAGGCAAACTTGTTTAACTTATGTCTATACTCAGATATTGTTGCTTCCGCTGACTCGTCTATGATCGAGCACTTGTATTCGAGCCCTCGAGGCCCCTGGCTTGTATTATGATGCTTGTATGATTTTTTTTATTTGTAGAGTTGTGTTGTGATATCTTCCCGTGAGTCCCTGATCTTGATCGTACACATTTGCGTGCATGATTAGTGTACGATTGAATCGGGGGCGTCACAAGTTGGTATCAGAGCCGACTGCCTGTAGGAATCCCCCTTCCACACTCCTTGGCCGAAGTTGAGTCTAGACATTGCAAAACTTTTTACTAACATGGCTGTGCGGCCCATGGGCCCACGTCGCCATTGGGTGGTATTAGGATCTTTTAATCCTCGTCTATACTCTGGGACTCTGATCTCTCTTCTATTCAGGTTAAATGAATTTTACTAAAATCTAACTTTAGGTTCTCGAAAATACTTTCTCCCGGAGAGGCCCTTCAGTCCAGATGATCACCGACTGCACCAGAAGATTTCAGAGATACTCTTTGATATTCTCTCGAGACTTTGTGCCCATCACTTTTTCTATTCCCGACCACCGATAAATCCTTATGGATAACTTCTTACACTTGCCATTCATACGATCATCCCCCATTGATCTTGTTATTACAAGATACCCCGAAGTTTTCTCTATTGTTCCGAGAATACTTTGTGCCTACTGCCTAGCAGTTCTTTGCCACATGAATACCCCTTCAAATAAATCCTCGCACTTGTCGAGTATCCGCTCATCCCCAGTTGTTCATGTGTTTCACAAAGGTCTTCAAAATAATATTCGATCTTCTGAAAATCCTTTGGGGCCTTTGGCTCTTGAAATTCTTGCTTGCTTGCATTATGGTTAATCCCATAAGTCTCGTAGTCATATTGACATTCCTTGTCATTATCATTTTGAGTCTGTTGACTCAATATGTTTGCGAATACACGCAATCATCATTGATCCTTATAAATTACTTTTCCGGCTGAGCTGCCATTCTTTTAACTGGAATTGGTTCTCGACCAATCGAATTGTCTTTGATTGTACCCTAAGGCTATTCAACTTGTCCACCCCTAATCAGAGCATTGCTTCTGATCCCTTGATTTGGGAATCATAATTCCTTTGCATTTGACAATTGAGTTATTCAGTTGTTTCTATAATCCGGTGCACTTGCATTCCTTCTTCCTTTGATAGAGTACCGATACCCACACCAGCTCCGTTGTGGACCATCGTTTCCTTTGTTGGATTTTATGTCCTTCATAATTAATCACCTTGTGAGCCCTTTCCCCTGATACATAATGCCTTTGGTAAATTGTATCCTCTGCTTGACCAAGAATGCTCTACTTTCGAGCTTGTATTAATTACCCCGAGGTTTGTGGTATATGTTCGTAAGATGCCCGGATGGGTTGAACCTATGCCTTCCTTAATATGTGTGAACTCGGAAGATTTCACGAGTCGTACTCATCTGGTATTTCGCCAGGTAAAACTTTCAACACTAATGCCTTTATCAAAGCGAGAAGTGAATGGAAGATTATACATTGAAGAAGTGGGAGTCGACCTTGAACTTTGTGTTCATGCCCATAGACACGATGTAGATCTTCTCATCGAAGCTTCTTTTAAAATTAATTATTCCCTTGGTATAAGTTCATCTTATATCTGGGATCTGGCCTTTTTCAATCGTGGTTCCGACCATATTTTCTCTTTGATCCCATTTCTCAGGCAAGTTTACTCACTTGTCTTCTATGGATCAATACACCAGTCCAACCTCTACTTTGATCTGTCATCGAGTATTACCCCCTGGTATCTCCAGATTATCATGGAACTGCATAACTTCTTAGGAGTTATTCATCAAGTGCTACCTTCCCACTGATTCCAGTTTTTCACGGGCTCGGAGTTATTAAACACTCACGGACATCGATAACTGAATCGAGTCCGCCTCGCAATTAAACAACTCGTAGTAATCTTCTTTGCTTACGAGTTTGTACCCATTCCTAGCTTGTTGGGCTATATCATTGTCGTGATGATTCTAACTGTGCTACCTGGTCCTTATTCTCGGAGCACCAATTTGCGACGATAGCTAAGCTTACACCGATCTCCCTCATCATTCCATTTCGCCTTGAACAACAAGCTTGATTTCAAGTTTGTGTCCTACGCATGGTTACAATAACCTTTCGCTTCATCATTCGTATGAATTGATGTCATCGTCGATCGATTACATCTTCGTGTAACCTATCGACAAATGTGTCATGATCATCATCAACCTTATGAGCTCTTACAGGATATCAATCGAATTCATGATGAGAAATACCATCCTTGCCCTCGATGATTTGTCTTATCATCGGCCACTTTATTGCCTTACCTCCAACACAAACATGATCGTGTTTTGTATTATACCTTGAGTTCCTTGCTATCCAGCATTTGTTCATAATGACCTTGGAATATTACCACCCTTATGTCAAGAATGCCGTGGGAATTTCACCACCTCTTTAGGATTCTTGGTATAGTGATACTTCTCACCATCACCATTTTTCTTGGTCCTTGTGTTGATCCCGACCGGGGTACAAACAAGTGAACGGTGCTGTTTGGATTCTGCACTTCTAGCAACCCTATTGCTTTGAAGTTAATGGTCGGCCGTTCATTCTTAGACTATTGATTATTGAATCACCATTCTGACATTGGTCATGCAACCCGGCCCATATTTCGGGTGCACCTTTCAACCAATGTTTAATTGTGTATGTTTTCCTTGAGCATACATCATTATACCATTTGATCTGACAAATGTTATCTCCTTGTTCACATAATTGTGGGAATCCATCTTTTGTTAATCTCAATGAATTGCCGCTGATTCCATCAGCCACCTCCTCATCCTCTCGTTGGTTTACTGATGAACTCTTGTTTCGGAACTCGCTTCCATAGTTCATTTCTCGAGAACTTTACAATGTCATCTCGTCAATTTGTATTACACCTTTTTCTCTCAGGCATCCTGAGTCTGAGGTATTTTGACACCAATTGGATCTGAATCTCGGTCAGATATGATGGTTGGGACAACTTTCCAAGAGTTATGATGTTGGTCCTTTGATGACCCGGTAACATGATGTCATGCCTAGCACCACCCCCCTAGGTGGAGGACCTATCGTTATAATTTCTTTTGCAAGGATAACCACTCCTCCTGGAGGAAATTGTAAGACCTATTTTATAAGCTGTTCCTGATGGATCCATTGAGTATCTAAAGTCTGGCCCTTGATTGAAACACCATATCATTGCTACCTGAAGCATGTCTATGGTACTTTGATTTTCAACAAGAACATTTGAAGCCCAATGCTAAATGTTTCCTGCTAAATTATCCAAGCACCGTTGTATGGGTAATGTCATGAAATTTCTCTCCCCTACCTAAAGAGTTTTCTACATGATACCCTGTCATGGATATCATGCTCTGCTTGTCCTTGGGAAGGATATACCCTTGAAATATGTGTTGAAACACATTTTCCTTTCCATTGTTCTGTTTAATCTGATAGTCTTATTTTCCCTTCCATTGGTTGGATTAACCTTTCTTGGGGTCTATATGATCTAAGCAGTATTATTCTCCTGCTTATGTAAGCACCTCGTGGTACAATTCTACCAGTAAGACCCTGTTACTATTGTTGGTGACATTTCGGTAACCACCGATGGACGAGAACTTTGCCTATTGGTCCGCCTCGATGCAACGAGCAGGAAAATGGTTCTCTTCGTCCCTCGCCCTTGGTACCAACGTTGTTGCCGACATAACTGACATGGTACTCTCTGACATGCCTTGCTATCATGCCCGTGCAAGATGTCACTGCTCCTATTAAAAAAAACCCACCTGGTGGGCCCATAACCCACAGTTCCACAGGATCGAAACCTGACTCTCCGGTACACCCCTGTTCCCAAGGTTGTTCCTCGCGCGTGGCCTCGTATGTAATTCACGAGCCACCTTCCGAGAGATCATCAATTTTGGCATCAGACACAATAATTATTCCCGTTGCTTTGAACCGCTTTCACGCCCTGTAACAGGCATCGAATGATTGTATATCCGCTTGAAACTTCTTATTGTATCGTCTTACTTTGCTCTCGATGTGTTTCATTAGTTCAACTCGAGAGATAGTCAGGTGTTCATTCATGGGGTAACCCCAGATGATTACCCCTTATAGCAACCTATCGTTATCGACCTACCCCTTACCTATTCGTAAGTACGATGGAGTTCCCGAAGAAAGGATGCCGACTTCATCATGATGACCTGTAGAAGATCAACTTAATGGATCGACCTCTTCGAGAAGAGTAACCAAGACCAACAAGACCCGTAAGAATTTTGTAACCTAATCCCTTCCTCGCACTTCCCCTCTTAAATCTCGGGACGAGATTTCTTGTAGTGGAGGAGAATTGTGACACCCGGATAATCTTGCTACAGTAATCTCACGTTAATGATGCCATGTCACCTCGGTCACTGTAGTTAATCTCGGGTTGATTCAAAAACGTTTCAAATTCAAATTCTAATAATGGCAAACATTAAAAGTTTTCAAACTTTAAAACTAAAATGTTCGAGAGGTGACAAATAATGCGTAGGTAATTATGGTGGAGGAAACATTTTTTTATAAAATAATTAAAAGCACTAAACTAAATAAAACAGTGGCTTAAACAAATAATTAAATGCATTTTATAAATATTAAAACATTAAACTATTTTATTAGTATGAGAAATTCATGTGGCAATAGAGTACTTATAAATACTAATTTAGGGGCTAGTGGTATATTTAATAAAAACTAAAATAAATAGAAACTAAGTTAGAAAGGAAAAATAGATTAAAGGAAAAAGCTCAAAACAAAAAGAACACAAAAAAAGCACGCAAG
>NC_041380.1:85036501-85077714 GCF_002162155.2 Triticum dicoccoides
ACCGCGCCCCGATTTCCCCCTCCCCTGCACGTTTTTCCCCGGCCACGCCCGGTATGTGCTCGCCGCGCACTGGCCGTGCGCGCGCACGCGCCCGCGCCCCGGCCACCGTCGCCGTTGGTCACTACGCCCGGCTCCATGGCGCCCCTGTTCTCCCCGCTCTGCCCTGTGCGGTCGTCTCTGGCCACCACACACGGCCTCGGCAAGCCCCGGCCCTCCTCCTGTCGTGCTGCCGCGGCTCTGCCGCCCCCAACCGCGCTGCTGGCCCGCGCCGCGGCCAACCCCTCTCCGTCGACGCCCCGGCTCCGGCCACTCCGGCCGCCGCGGCCGGCGACTCCCCTGGCCGGCGACCTGCTGCGCTGGATTAGGGGCTCGACCCGCTAACGGGCGCCCCGTAGCCCCCTGCACCCGCGCGCCCATGCGCCCGCACCCGTTAAGGCCCCCCAGGGCCACTGACATGGGGGCCCCACCCCACAGAACATTTAAAAAAAGAGTATTAAAAATAAAATTAATAGATAAAATAAAAATGATTTAATAAAATTAATTAATTATTAATTAATTAATTATCTAATGAACTAATTAAGTTAATTAATCCTACTTAATTAGTAATTAACCTGTTAGTCTAACTAAGCAGTAGTTAGTTAACCTAACCCTAATTAATTAAACAGAGTATGACAGGTGGGTCCCACACGTCAGCCTGACCAGTCAACACCTCTGTTGACTGATGATGTCATGTTGATGCAGTAATACTATTTTCGAATTTAATTAATAATTAATAAATTAGAAAATGATTTAAAAACTTTAAAAATTAATATAAAATAAACCGTAGCTCGGATGGAGAAACTTTGTACATGAAAGTTGCTCTGAACGACGAGACGGTTCCGGATACGCAACCCGTTCGTCCGCCACACCCCCCTAACCTATCGAACTCGCAACTTTCCCCCTCCGGCTCCTCTGCCCGAAAACGCGAAACGCCGGGGATACTTTCCCGGATGTTTCCCCCCTCCACCGGTATCACCTCATACCGCGTTAGGGCACCTCTAGCATCGATACTTGTCATGTCATGCATCACTATGCATCTGCTTGCTTAAATATTTATTGTTTCTTCCCCCTCTTCTCTCGCTAGACACCGAGACCGACGCCGCTGCTACCCAGTACGACTACGGAGTCGACGACCCTCTCTCTTGCCAGAGCAACCAGGCAAGCCCCCCCCCCCTTGATCACCAGATATCGCCTATTCTCCTCTATACTGCTTGCATTAGAGTAGTGTAGCATGTTACTGCTTTCCGTTAATCCTATTCTGATGCATAGCCTGTCATTGTTGCTACAGTCATTGATACCTTACCCGCAATCCTGGATGCTTAGTATAGTATGCTAGTTTATCATTATTGGCCCTACATTCTTGTCAGTCTGCCTTGCTATACTATTGGGCCGTGATCACTCGGGAGGTGATCACGGGTATATACTATACATACATACATACTATACAGATGGTGACTAAAGTCGGGTCAGCTCGATGAGTACCCGCAAGTGATTCTGATGAGGGGGCTGAAAGGACAGGTGGCTCCATCCCGGTAGAGGTGGGCCTGGGTTCCCGACGGCCCCCGACTGTTACTTTGTGGCGGAGCGACAGGGCAGGTTGAGACCACCTAGGAGAGAGGTGGGCCTGGCCCTGTTCGGCGTTCGCGGATATTTAACACGCTTAACGAGATCTTGGTATTTGATCTGAGTTGGCTACGAGCCTATACGCACTAACCATCTACGTGGGAGTAGTTATGGGTATCCCGGCGTCGTGGTATCAGCCGAAGCACTTCAGACGTCAGCGACGGAGCGGCGCGCGCCGGATTGGACTGGAACGCCTGCTAGGCTAGGTCTGCTTTCGGCCGCCCACGCAACATGCAGGTGTGCTCAGGGCGATGGGCCCAGACCCCTGCGCACTTAGGTTTAGACCGGCATGCTGGCCTCTCTGTTGTGCCTAGGTGGGGCTGCGACGTGTTGATCTTTCGAGGCCGGGCATGACCCAGGAAAGTGTGTCCGGCCAAATGGGATCAAGCGTGTTGGGTAAGTTGGTGCACCCCTGCAGGGAAGTTAATCTATTCGAATAGCCGTGATCTTCGGTAACAGGACGACTTGGAGTTGTACCTTGACCTTATGACAACTAGAACCGGATACTTAATAAAACACACCCTTCCAAGTTCCACAGACAACCCGGTGATCGCTTTTCTACAGGGCGACGAGGAGGGGATCGCCGGGTAGGATTATGCTATGCGATGCTACTGGAGATGCTACTTGGAGATGCTACTTGGAGATGCTACTTGGGGGACTTCAATCTACTCTCTTCTACATGCTGCAAGACGGAGGCTGCCAGAAGCGTAGTCTTCGACGGGATTAGCTATCCCCCTCTTATTCTGGCATTCTGCAGTTCAGTCCACCGATATGGCCCTTTACACATATACCCATGCATATGTAGTGTAGCTCCTTGCTTGCGAGTACTTTGGATGAGTACTCACGGTTGCTTTTCTCCCTCTTTTCCCCTTTCCCTTCTACCTGGTTGTCGCAACCAGATGCTGGAGCCCTGGAGCCAGACGCCACCGTCGACGATGATTCCTACTACACTGGAGGTGCCTACTGCTACGTGCAGGCCGCTGACAACGACCAAGAGTAGTTAGGAGGATCCCAGGCAGGAGGCATGCGCCTCTTTCGATCTGTATCCCAGTTTGTGCTAGCCTTCTTAAGGCAAACTTGTTTAACTTATGTCTGTACTCAGATATTGTTGCTTCCGCTGACTCGTCTATGATCGAGCACTTGTATTCGAGCCCTCGAGGCCCCTGGCTTGTATTATGATGCTTGTATGATTTTTTTTATTTGTAGAGTTGTGTTGTGATATCTTCCCGTGAGTCCCTGATCTTGATCGTACACATTTGCGTGCATGATTAGTGTACGATTGAATCGGGGGCGTCACAAGAGGGGAGGTGCAGGCGGTCGAGGGGAAGTGCGTGGCGCTCGGGGACGACTCCAGCAGCGGCAAGCACGCAGGAGGTGGTCGTGTGCGTGCCGGCGTGCGGTGGCCACGCGCCTCGGTCCTTCTGGCAGAGGAAGGAGAAGACACGGGAGCCCCTGGTGGGCTGGGCCGCCAGCTGGGCCACTAGGTGGGCTGGAAGGCCAGGTAAGTTGGCCCAGGTAGTTCTCTCTCTCTCTCTCTTTATTTTTCTTTTCTATTTTTCTGTAATCTTTGTGGCTTTTCTAAAAATACCTAGACCCTTTCAAAAATCACCAAACTGAACATGCCCACTGTATAGAATATACCCAACATGGAACATTTTAGTTTAGGATTACTTGGGCATTTAAAATATTTACTAGCATTTAAATGCCCAAATTCAAATAACATATGATTTTATCGAGAGCCCAAATATGTCATGCAAAAATGAGCATCACCTCTGGTTACTGTTTCCAGCTTTTTCCAAGAATGATGAACATTTTTTTAAAGCCATTTGGATTTACTAGAAATATTTTGGTTGAACCTAGTGCATTCCTTTAATGCTAGGGTTTAGGCAATCCCCATTTCAAGTTTCTTTCAAAGTTTAAACATGATGCACACTTGAAGTTACCCTAGTGCAATGCCAGAAGCTAGGGATGTGACAACTCACCCCCACTAAACAAGAATCTCGGCCCGAGATTCAAGACGTGAGGTAAGAAGGAAGGGGGGGCACAAGACCAACACAATCTTCACGATCCAGGTTGCACCTCAAAAGGTTGTTGATTCATTGCATACGTTGATCTTGACATCCTCGCTTTTGAGATCTTCATCCACGCGATGACGACAGAAAGAAACTATACTAAGATTGATCTTCTCGAAGATCGAGCTATACAAGATCCACTCGCGGAATGAGATGTTGAAACATCTTGAGTTGAGACACAGAACACATCGAGAGGGATGGAAGAACAAACGACGGGGTTTGATTTGTGGGTAGCAATTCCACGCTTAGAAAGATGGTGGATGGTGTCAAGGTGGCGAGGAAATAATTGCCATGATCCAAGGGGGCCCCCAAGACTAGGTGTGTGTGAGTGTGGAGAACCTCTACCCCAACCATCGTCCACCATTAGAAGAGCTTGTTGTCTCTGTCTTCATGAAGAAGAAGACTGAACGTTTTCTTTAGTGATCTGGGCCTTAGGCCTTTCTTTCTTACAATTGGTTAAGTGGTGGTGGGCCGCATCTTTAGTCAGGCTTTGCTGGAGCTTCAGCACAAATTAAAGCAGTCAGAGTTACTAAAAAAGAGTAGCGAGTTTACAGTTTTTTCTTCGGAAGTAGCGAGTTTACTTTTTGCGGGGAATTTTAGAGAGCTTTATTAAGTAAAAGCATTCGCTGGACAGTCAGCCAGAAGGCTGCTAACCAGGAAGCTAGGGGTGGAGTCCAGCCAGCTTTCAGTCACATTAAGCATACATGCACGCTTAGCACACAGGTGTGCACGACCGTTAGCAGCTCTTATTACATGAGAAATGTTGAAAGACAAAAGGATAGTAGAGAGCTCTCTAATTTCTGTAACAATTGGTGCTACTATCGAACGATCGATGTAGCCAAGGTTCCAGAGGTTTACTGCCTCAAGACAGTCGGATTCTAGTTGCACATGCAAGTAGCCTCGAAGCTTGGCAAAGATGAATCCTTCGCGTAGCGCGAGAACCTCGGCAATGAAAGGATCCATTGTCCCCAATTGGGGTTTGCACCATGCACCCAGGAAGGCCGAGGAGGAACGAGAAACACCCCCAGTCCAGCATTACCAGCGTCAAACTGTATTGCCGAACTGTGTTGATTTTGATATGAGAATCTTCAGGGGGTCGCTAGCCATGGCTCGGCAGTGGTATGAAACTCTGACGGGGAATATCTAGCAGCGCTAGGTCTTCGCGAATGCGAGGGACCGAGCTAGAAGGATCAATGGTTTCTTGGTCATGTGTCCTTCTGTTGTGAGACATCCAAATCGCCCACATGACTGTGATGATCGTAGTGCGATCCTTGTCTGTTGCTACCTCTTGAGCACTACGTTAGTTTTCCCTTGAAGAGGAAAGGGTGATGCAGTAAAGCAGCGTAAGTATTTCCCTCAGTTTTTGAGAACCAAGGTATCAATCCAGTAGGAGATCATGCTCAAGTCCCATGCACCTACACAAACAAATAAGAACCTCGCAACCAACGCGATAAAGGGGTTGTCTAGCCCTTCTCGGTCACTTACGAGAGTGAGATATGATAGATATGATAAGATAATATTTTTGGTATTTTTATGATAAAGAGAAATAAAGATACAAAGTGAAATAAACGGCAAAGGAAATAACTAAGTATTGGAAGATTAATATGATGGAAGATAGACCCAGGGGCCATAGGTTTCACTAGTGTCTTCTCTCAAGAGCATAAGTATTACGGTGGGTAAACAAATTACTGTCAAGCAATTGATAGAATTTAGCATAGTTATGAGAATATCTAGGTATGATCATGTATATAGGCATCACGTCCGAAACAAGTAGACCGAAACGATTCTGCATCTACTACTATTACTCCACACATCGACCTCTATCCAGCATGCATCTAGAGTATTAAGTTCAAGAGAACAGAGTAATGCTTTAAGGAAGATGACATGATGTAGAGGGATAAACTCATGCAATATGATATAAACCCCATCTTTTTATCCTCGATGGCAACAATACAATACGTACCGGTTCCCTTTCTGTCACTAGGATCGAACACCGCAAGATTGAACCCAAAGCTAAGCACTTCTCCCATTGCAAGAAAGATCAATCTAGTAGGCCAAACCAAACCTATAATTCGAAGATACTTGCAAAGATAAACCAATCATACATAAAATAATTCAGAGGAGAATCAAATATTGTTCATAGATAGTCTGGATCATAAACCCATAATTCATTGGATCTCGACAAACACACCGCAAAAGAAGATTGCATCGAATAGATCTCCAAGAAAATCGAGGAGAACTTTGTATTGAGATCCAAAGAGAGAGAAGAAGCCATCTAGCTAATAACTATGGACCCGTAGGTATGAAGTAAACTACTCACACATCACCGGAGAGGCCATGGAGTTGATGTAGAGGCCCTCCGTGGTCAATGCCCCCTCCGGTGGAGCTCCGGAAAAGGCCCCGATATGGGATCTCTCGAGTACAGAAGGTTACGGTGGTGGAATTAGGTTTCCGTGGTGCTCCTGGATGTTTGGGGGGTACGTGGATATATATAGGAGGAAGAAGTACGTCGGTGGAGCAACGGAGGGCCCACGGGGGTGGAGGGCATGCCTAGGGGGGTAGGCGCGCCCCCTGCCTCGTGCCTTCCTCCCTTGTTTCTTGACGGCCACTCCAAGTCTCCTGGATCACGTTTGTTGATAAAATCACGTTCCCGAAGGTTTCGTTCTGTTTGGGCTCCGTTTGATATTCCTTTTCTTCGAAACCCTGAAATAGGCAAAAAAAATAGCAATTTGGGCTGGGCCTCCAGTTAGTATGTTAGTCCCAAAAATGATATAAAAGTGTAAAATAAAGCCCATTAACATCCAAAATAGATAATATAATAGCATGGAGCAATCAAAAATTATAGATACGTTGGAGCCGTATCATCTGTGAATCGCGAGTCACAAAGGATGTCGCGCGACCAAGTGTTGGGGTGGAGCCGAGGCAAGGTGATCTCAAAAAGCAACCTTGCCTCCTCCTAGAAACTTCTCGTGTGAGCACAGTGCACTAGTGCATGCATCAAGTCTTCATCCATAGCAAGGCACAACTTGCATAAGCTTGTATCTTTGATGTGTCGATGGTGGAGAGTGCACTCGTCGGGAATGATTCCCTTAAGTAGCCTCCACCAAAAAAACCTTACTTTTGGGACAACTTTAAGTTTCCATAGTTCGCTCCACATATGCT
Organism: Triticum dicoccoides; assembly: GCF_002162155.2. Classification (NCBI taxonomy): domain Eukaryota; kingdom Viridiplantae; phylum Streptophyta; class Magnoliopsida; order Poales; family Poaceae; genus Triticum; species Triticum dicoccoides. Next base: position 85,043,398 of record NC_041380.1, read on the forward strand.
GTTCACTCATTGATGGTGTTGCTATCTGCCCCTCTTTGAGAGCTAAACGCTCTTTTTGATTCATTAGAGCTCGATAGGCTGATTTAACAGAGTAGATACTAGACCTCTCATGTGCCCAAGCAAATCATCTCCGCCGCCCTACCGGAGTGGGATGTTCAATATAGCCTCCGCATCTGGACCAATGAAAGTTGTGTGGACAAGATCATGTTTCCAGGTCCAATTGACCTCATCTATCAGATCACTGACCGTTGCGACCACAGAAGCCGGTGGTCTGAATAGTGGTCTCATAGTGGCAGTCGACGGGATCCACCGATCCTCCCATACAGAGGTGGATACGCCGTCACCGATGCATTTTACCAGGTCAACATTGAGAGCTTCGCGACCAGCAACAATGGCCCTCCATATAGCAGATGATGATTTGGGTGTTGTTGCCAGCATAAAATCACAGTTAGGAAAATATCTTCCTTTCATTACTCATGTGCAAAGAGCATCTGGCTTTGTCATGAACCTCTAGTCATGCTTCCCAAGGAGCGCTAGATTAAACTGTCAGAGATCACGAAACCCCATCCCTCCTTTAATCTTTGGTGTAGCAAGCTTGTCCTAGGCGATCCAGTGCAAGGAACGGATATCAACCGTGCTCCCCCACTAGAATTTTGCCGTGTTTGAAGTCAAGTTTTTGCACACTTTTTTGGTAAGAAGAAAACAAGACATGCTGAAAGTTGGTATAGCCTGAATAATAGATTTAATCAACGTTTCTCTTCCTGCACAAGCAAAGAACCGTTCAGACCAACCCTGCATTTTCCCCCTCGCTCGATCCCTGATGTGTTCAAAGGTACCACTTGTGATTCTTCCAACAGCGGTGGGCAGTCCAAGATACCGCTCTGAAAAGGCTTCCGAATGGACGTTGAGCAGCTGTTTGAGGGAACCTTTGAGCGCTGCCGGTGTGTTTGGACTGAAGTACGTAACACTTTTAGTTCTATTTACACACTGGCCGGAGGCCTCCCCGTATATTCTGAGAATATCATTCAGTCAATTTGCACTCTCAGTGCTCGCCTTGATGAAGATGAAGCAATCATCAGTGAATAAAAGGTGACTCACCCATGGGGGTTGAAAATTCACATGGATGCCCCGATCCACATAGTTGCCATAATTTTTCAGCAATGATGAGAATCCTTCGGCACAAAGCAAGAATAGGTATGGGGATATGGGGTAACCTTGCCTGAGGCCTCTCGACAGTGTGAAAAAAGGCAGCAGTTCTCCGTTGACTCGAACAGAGAAACGAACCGAAGTGACGCACTTCATGATTAGTCTGCTAGTGTTGCCAGTAAACCCGAGTCTCAACATTATAGCCTCAAGGAAGTGCCATTCTACTCGATCGTAAGCCTTCATCATGTCCAGTTTTATTGCACACGAGAAATTCTTCTCTTTCTTTTGCCTCTTCATCGTATGAACACTTTCAAAGCCACGAGGACATTGTCGGTGATGAGACGACCTAGGATGAAAGCACTTTGCTCCTCACTGATTATCTCATCCATGCAAGGCCGTAACCGGTTGGTAATCATCTTAACAGCAATCCTATAAAGCACTGGGCACAATGCAATGGGTCGATATTGGGAAATGATCTAGGGATGGCGTACCTTGGGGATTAATGTGATTGAAGTGTCATTTAGACCCGCACGTAGCTCACCACCATTGAAAAAATCAAGCATCGCTGGAACTAGATCATGCTTCAATAGTTCCAAGTGACGTTGATAAAACCCTGCTGTAAATCCGTCCACCCCCGGCGCCTTGGACGGGGCCATTTGAAATAATGCATCATGGATCTCTTGAGCTTCAAACGGACGACATAGCAGGTCGTTCATAGCCAGTGTAACCCGGTTTGGAACATGCGATAATAGTTCCTCACTATTGTTGTAGCCTTGAGATGTGTATAGGGCTTTACAGAACGCAAGGATTTCTTCCTTGTCTTCATCTCCCGAGGCACAAACGGAGCCATCCGCACACTGCAGGTTGACGATCTTGTTGATGCACTGACGTTGTTTTGCCTGCGCCTGGAAATAAGCTGTGTTGCGGTCCCCTTCCCGGAGCCACGGTACATGGGAGCGCTTCTTCAGCCAAATCTCCTCCAATTTTAGAGCTTCTCGGAGCTTGAGCATGGTAGCTTTCTCTTCCTCTGAAGGGCCCCGACCAACAGACCGACGACGCAGTCTATCAAGACTTTTTTGTAGCTATCGGACTGTCCTGGTTAGACAGCCAAATTCTCGAACCCCCCATGGCACCAAACTGCGCCGTAAAGCATCTAGGGAGTTCATAATACCACGCAAACCTGGCTGTCTTGCTTGTGCTCACCAAGTTTCAGTGACAAGTTGCTCGTAATCACTATGAGACTGCCAAATGTTCTCATAGCAGAACGGTTTCGACATATGTGATCTGTTGTTGGGGGATTGGTGCCGAAAGTCAGTTAGCACAAAGCGGTGGTCTGACTCCACCGAACAGATGTGGCGCACTTTAACATACTCAAAAATATGTCTGAATTCCTCATTAGCAAAGGCTTGGTCTAGCCGGGCTTTAACATTTGCGTTGCCGGATTGTCGGTTGTCCCATGTGTAAGCTACTCTCGTCCAACCTAGACCCTGGAACGCACACTCATCGGTGATCTCGCGAAAAGCTCTCATCTGCCATTCTGGTCGAGCCGTCTGACTGAAATGTTCTTCCCCATATAGGGTCTTATTAAAATAACCCATACATAACCACGCTGAATGCGGGAGTGTATGTAGGGTACGAAGGAATCACCAACTGTGATGCTTGTTTTCTACTCTTGGCGCTCCATAGAAGCCGGTGAATCTCCAGTTCACCGAAGTGTCCAAAGCATGTAGCGAGTTTACTGATGAATGATGGATACCTATAGCAACCCCAATAGCAATCTGGAGTATCTTGCCTAAAAATTCTATCTAGTGTATACCTTTTTTATATATATAAAACAAACCCTTTTTTTAATCTCTCTATAAAAACAAACCTAGACAAGAGGGGTATTAATAATAAACTCATGTATTGTTTGTAAATGTTGATAACATGTTCTAAATTTATAGCTGAACATTTTTTATAATCTACTTTTGTTTAAATATGTTCACATAAGCAGATTGTAGTTGTCATGCTAGTTAGACATTTTACGTCACAAAACATTCTCTTCCTGTTATCAATTTCGCCAAAAACACCTTGTCACCGCCCCCCTCACAGGATGAACACTGAGAAGCGAGTCGTCGAGAGGAGATTGTACCACGTCCACCTGCCACCTCGACAACGCGATTTCAGAGAAGGTATGTCTTTTTTCTTTTTTGATACTATCAAAATTAAGTGGACCAAATTCAATTTTCATCCTGGGCCCTCAAAATCTCATGACCGGGCCTGTTTTTGCGTTGTGGTTGTATTGTGTTTAAGTGGAACTTATTTCTCACCAGGTTGTGGTAGAAGTTTGTCTAACTTTCTTGTATTTTACCCTCTGTCTTTAGCTCTAGAAAAAAGGTATGCACTGCTTGAATAGAGTCTTGCCGGAGTGAGTATGATGTCACAATGACATCATTGCAACTTGGTTGTTGTTTTTGTTGTTGCGCTCGATATGGTCGTGTGATGTACTACACTCCAAAGAAGTGTCAATGTCAGATTAACTAGTTGAGCCTGTTCAATTAGTGTTGGTTCCACCTGAAACTTTTTTTTTTGACAAAATGGTTCCACCTGAAACTTAATAAAATATATCGTATTATATGTTCGTGTTTTTCTTGTCTTCACTGCTCTCACCAAACAAGTTTTATTTTCTGAATTTCACGTCCAAGCATATCATTTAGCAGCGCGGCAACTGCGGGTCACAACCGAACCGAATCAGTAGTGCATTCTGCCAAAGTCGGGCTCTGGCGGCTTGGGCAGCAAGATGAGGCTCTCCTCCCGGAGCAAGCGCTTACGTAGCACGTTGCGCATGGCTTTTTTGGCGAACCTTGACACAAGGAACGTCGTCTTGAAATGGCTCGACGACGACGTGGACGCCATGCCATACATCTGTTCCACCTCCCGCCTCCGCTGCTCCAGCCTCTTTCGCTTCTGGTATCTCCTCCATGTGGCCTGGATGAAGCACGACGCCCAGGTGCGCCACTGCTGCGAGTAGAACCTGAACGTCTGCTGCAGCTGCTTGCTGTGCAACCGCCGGAACTGCCCGGCGACGAACTTGAGCTCGTCGGCGTGCAGCGCAAAGCCCTCCACCTCCGACATCGCCTTGACGCTGCGCGTGGACAAGGGCAGGTTCGCCGCCGCCTTGGGGTCCAGCGCCCAGGTGAGCAGCTCCTCGCCGCAAAAGTCCCCTTCCTTGAGGAGCTCCTTGTTGAAGAACCCTATGCGGCCCCCGTCGGTGGTGGAGCTCTCCAGCCGGCCCCTGATGATGAAGAACATCTCGTCGACGGGCTCCCCTTCGCGCACCACGTAGGTGCACTCCGTGCAGAGGCTGGGCTTGAGCCGCTCGCAGATGGCGTCCAGGAGGCGCTCGTCCATGTTGGCGAAGAGCGGCACGCGGCGGACGAGGCGGAGGCAGAGGTGGCGCTTCACGTCCCGCCGGATGTCCTTGGGGAGGCAGCTCACGAGCCCGTCCTCGTCCACGCCCCGCGTCTCCATCCACTTGTACTGGTTGTGCCGCCACACGCGCTCCATGAGGTCGTCGGGGAGGTGGCGGTGGCGCATCCACTGCTCCGTGTCCCGTCGCTTGAGCCGCATCTCCTCCATCCGCAGCGTCATGGACTGGAGGTACGTCTGCATGTTGCCGATGAGGAGCGCCATGAGGATGAGGCCGAAGAGGGCGAGGAGGATGGCGAAGAGGGCCTCCCCCTTGTAGTGCGTCGTCTCTAGCCCCTGGGCGCCCGTGCTCAGGTTCTGGAGGCCCCACCAGAGGCAGAAGAGGATCTTGGGGATGAGGTCCTGGGTGTGGGTCACCCCCGAGGTGATGGCATTGCTGTAGATGCCATAGTCGAAGCCCGTGCCGTTGTTGTCCATGGGCGCGCACTCCTGCTTGAGCACCTGCCTGATCATGGTCCGCCACTCCATGAACTCGGTGAACTGGTTATCCCTGTCCTCCTTGGTCGCCCCGGCGCCCCCGCAGTACATGAATTTTACGCAGCGGTCGAACTTGAGCCCCGCGCACTTCTCGCGCCAGCAGTCGTCCACGCGCTCCACGGCAAGGAGGTACCAGAAGGCGCCCACCATGTGGGAGGCGAGCATGTAGAGGAGCAGGTAGAAGGCGGCGCCGGCGAAGGCGGTCTCCGCGAACACCCCGGTGGTGCGCTTCAGCTCCGATATGATGGGGTAGAAGCGGAAGAGACGGGGCAGGTATTGGGTGAGCACGATGAAGAAGAGCGCCGTCTTGATGGGGAGCAGGTCCGCGCCCTTGGGCCGCATGAAGAACTTGATCATCTGGATCTGCGGCAGCGGGAGCACGGAGAGGAGGTCCACGATGAAGAAGCGGTGGAGGTAGCGCTGCGCGATGTCCCTGTTGTTGATGACGAGCTCCCCGCGGCCGAACACCCGCGACGACGGCGCGATGAAGGCGGTGTGGAACTGCAGCACGATCCGCGCCAGGTAGAAGAAGTCGATGGCGGAGCGCACGGCGGTGGCGCCGGCCGCCAGGATGCGGTTGAATCCGATGCAGGTGTTGTACTCCGTCTCGGTGACGGAAGGGAGGTAGAAGAACATCGGGTCCACGGCGACGGAGATGATGCAGGAGAAGACGAAGAGGCGGTTCATGCGCATCAGGAACGGGTCCTGCGGGTCGTAGATCTTGAGCGAGATGTTCTTGAGGTCCTCCTGGAAGACGCGGCCGATGTTCTTGAGCCGCTCCGACCGGTTGATCACGCCGGCGGCCGCCATGCGGATGGACCGGGACCGGATCTTGGGGCGGGAGAAGTAGCTGTCCATCTGGTGCCCGCTGCCGGGGACGTCCATGGCTGGCGGCGATCCTCGGGCTGACCGTCTCCTCCAACCTCACGAACTTGTCCTTGCGGCCGTCGTCGTCGTCGATGAAAGGGGACCTACGGGCTACGGCCGCCGCAGCTGGAGAACACGGTCTTCCTCCACGGGACCTAGGGCGGAGGCGGCTGCATGCTGCTGCGTGATCATCATCATCGGTACACGCCGATCACCACACGGTGCATGCATGAGGCTGAGACGACATGCCGGCGGCGGTTGCTACAGGTATCGACGATGAAGACGATCGACGAGTCAGAGAACGAGCAACCGGTCGACGGGAACTGAATTTCGCGGTCAGGAAGTGGAAACTATGGAGGCCAGTCGATCTGCTCTCCCTTCCTTCGGCTCCTCCTGCTCTCTCCGTGGTTGCAGGAATTGCTGCGCTTCGTGGTCGAGAGCGGGGTGTAGCGCGCGCCGCGCGCGGAGGCGAGGACGAAGACAAAGGGCGCGGCTGACACGTGGAGCCTTTCCGACTGGTACATTAATTTGGTTGCATGCATGCGCGGGAGAAGACGGAAATTATCGGCCGAATTACATTACTCGGTGAATGATCCTGGTCATAACGGGAGTATCATAGATAGTACCATGCATGCCAACTAGACAAATTTGATGAGGTGATATAGAATTAAATGAAAAAAATAGAGGGTTGAGTATCATATCATGATACCGTATCATATTAAATGTTGTGCTATTATGTGTCATGCATGACAAGCGATAAATGAAATCATCTATGATACTAACATATGATACTATGCACTACGGATGAGTATTATACACTAATATCATATGCATGATACTAATCTATAATACTAATGACGACTAGCCTCAACTCTCTTCATGTTTGATCTCAGATGTGAGAGTGAGAAATTCATTTGCTGAATGGCCGTCGAGATCCATCGACTAAATAAAGGGGTAAATTTGAGTACCAACGATATAATAAGCGCGAGAGCGATCTCACTTCACGATTTGCGGTCTCCACTTCATCTGAAATAAGGAGAGAAACCCTGAATGGAATCGTACGATCAAGAGCAAGAAACCAAGAACAAGGTCACACCTCTGTCTTTGTATCTCCCGGTGTCCAGGCACAGTAAACGTCACCCAAGAAGAGGAGAAAGCTCAACTCAAGTAAACATGATTACTTTCTTTTTTGCTGCTTCTAAAAAACCATTATATTCAAGCACAAATGGGTTAAATCTGAATCTTAAATATGTCATGTCATCATCCACTAAGTCTAATTCTCTCAACGTGCGATCCTCCACCTCACCAAATATGTCATGTCAGCATTCACTAACATTATTTTGCAAGCCCAAGCAAACCACATGCGTATTCTTTGTTTACACGGAGTGCAAGTATGAAACATTTTTATTAAAAAAAGAAGCTCTTGATTTGGATCATTTTATTTATACATAATACATCTGAACTTACTCTTCAAATTCCCACTGCAACGCGTGAGAAAATCACCTAGTTTATCAAGAGCAGACGTAGAGAACACCCTTTAACCAAGTAATTAAGGCGGCATGTTATGGAAAAACAAACAGAAACCTTAGAGCAGTATCCAATGCTAAAGACAGTGACGGCAGTTTCAAGAATGCATATACCCGTTTGCCAGATACAAAAATAATATCAGGTTCGCTATTTCATATCTAGATGTGAAATAGCTATCTCACATCTAAGTCTAGAATTATTAGATTATACTCCATGATCTGGCAAAACGCCATGATCTGGCTGCTGCGCTCGCTCGGCGGCGCGTTTGTCTCAGGCGTTGCCTGTGTCCAGGTCCTTGCTAGTGCTAGGTCGGGCGTTGTTGGTTTTTCCAAGTCTATGCTACTCAAGGTCGTTGCTACTGCGAGGTTGATTGACTTTGTTTTTCTTTCTTTCATAAATCTGTGCTACACTCAGTTCTAGTTCTTCTTATTTTTCTACACTTTTATTTGATACCTGGTATTTGTTTTCTTTTTTTCTTTTTTCTATTTTATTATTTGTTTTAAATTATAAACTATTTTATATTCATGATTTTATATTTATATTTTTTATTTCCATTTTTCCATTTTTCCATTTTTCATTTCCCCTTTATTCTTTATTTATTCATTTGAATTCATGAACTTGTTTTTCCTCTGTCATATGTTCGCTTTAAATGTTGTGAAAATCTTGAGTGCGGGTTATTTTGTCACGCGCGCTTTGTGTCAAATCTGTGTTTGGTGTCTATTTATCAACCGGTTCACGTGTGTGTCCTTTGTTGGGCCCTTTTTTCTGGCGCGGTCAGAGGTCCCGTTTCGGATTGGTTTGCTAATTATTATCTAAATGAGAGTTGAGAATGTTTCATCTAACTCATATACATCATATACACATACTTCCGAGTCATGCTCGTCGTCCTTGCATCATGTTTTTTTTGGTTTGTCCCTCATGAAGCAGTGAGAGCCGATTTGACATTTTTCTAGTGAACTGTTATTATGTTTTGTGTATTGGTTTTTTTTGTAGGCTTAGTTTTTTTGTGTAGGGACACATGTCTTTTCATTCTCTGCTTTCTTTTATTTTTGGTTTGATCGTGTAGCTAGAGTGGAGTGTAACTAGATTTTTCATTTCCAGATCTGCTAAATCTAATCTAGATAAAATTTAGCTCATCTAAATTTAATGTTCGCACAAATTGAATCATATACGTTCGAGAGCGGGGTGTAACGCGCTGCGCGCGGAGGCGAGGACGAAGACGAAGGGCGCAGCTGACACGTGGAGCCTTTCCGACTGGTACATTTGGTTGCATGCAAACCTTCTTGCAAATGCATGCATGCGCGGGAGAAGACGGAAATTATCGGCCGAATTACATTACTCGGTGAATGATCTGCATCAACTCTCTTCATGTCTGATCTCAGATGTGAGAGTGGGATATTCTTTTGCTGAATGGCCTTCGAGATCCATCAACTAAATAAACCTGAATTTTAAAAAGTGCATACGCACTAATTAGCGAAACTCACACATGCATGCATGCAGTGTTGTGGTCTAAAATTTTGTCTTTATGCATGACGTGGCGGATAGCAATGACATATTCACGTGAGCAAGAGATTCCTTGTTTGATGGGTGTGCATGTGCACTTATCTTGGGTTTTCAAATTTTTGAAAAGTCATATCTTTCAAACCGTGCATCCAAATTCAGACCCGTCTTCACCGCTGGATTCCTCGCGGCGAAATCTTTGAAACTTGATCCCCCATGAATATGTTTTGACGAAAAAAAAATTAATGCCAACTTTGGTGCTATATCGTGCAATTTTAATACTGCATTATGCAACTTTAGTACTGAATGGTGCAACTTTTTTATAAACTTAGTTTTTGTAGCTGCATGATCCAATTTTCTATGAGGTTGCAACCTACCAACCATGAGAACGTAATGTGCAACTAGTCTACTGCCCCGCCAACAACCTAGTAGTCGATGTGCAACTCTCATCCTTATTCGTGGATGTGTAGTTTTTCATGCTTTTGCACACCCTGCCCACCCCCCTACCAGTGCTATGTGCAACTGTTGGAAATATGCCCTAGAGGCAATAATAAAATGGTTATTATTATATTTCCTTGTTCATGATAATTGTCTATTATTCATGCTATAATTGTGTTATTCGAAAATCATAATACATGTGTGAATACATAGACCACAACATGTCCCTAGTGAGCCTGTAGTTGACTAGCTCGTTGATCAACAGATAGTCATGGTTTCCTGACTATGGACATTAGATGTCATTGATAACGGGATCACATCATTAGGAGAATGATGTGATGGACAAGACCCAATCCTAAGCATAGCACAAGATCGTGTAGTTCATCTGCTAGAGCTTTTCCAATGTCAAGTATCATTTCCTTAGAACATGAGATCGTGTAACTCCCGGATACCGTAGGAGTGCTTTGGGTGTACCAAACGTCACAACGTAACTGAGTGACTATAAAGGTATACTACATGTATCCCCGAAAGCATCTGTTGGGTTGACACGGATCGAGACTGGGATTTGTCACTCCGTATGACGGAGAGGTATCTCTGGGCCCACTCGGTAATGCATCATCATAATGAGCTCAATGTGACCAAGTATTTGGTCACAGGATCATGCATTACGGTACGAGTAAAGTGACTTACCGGTAACGATACTGAACGAGGTATTGGGATACCGACGATCGAATCTCGGGCAAGTAACGTACCGATTGACAAAGGGAATTGAATACGGGATTGATTGAATCCCCGACATCGTGGTTCATCCGATGAGATCATCGTGGAACATGTGGGAGCCAACATGGGTATCTAGATCCCGTTGTTGGTTATTGACCGGAGAGTCGTCTCGGTCATGTCTGCATGTCTCCCGAACCCGTAGGGTCTACACACTTAAGGTTCGGTGACGCTAGGGTTGTAGAGATATTAGTATGCGGTAACCCGAAAGTTGTTCGGAGTCCCAGATGAGATCTCGGGCGTCATGAGGAGTTCCGGAATGGTCCGCAGGTGAAGATTTATATATAGGAAGTCCAGTTTCAGCCATCGGGGAAGTTTCGGGGGTAATCGGTATTGTACCGGGACCACCGGAATGGTCCCGGGGGTCCACCGGGTGGGGCCACCTATCCCGGAGGGCTCCATGGGCTGAAGTGGGAGGAGAACCAGCCCATGGTGGGCTGGTGCGCCCCCCATGGGCCTCCCCCTGCGCCTAGGGTTGGAACCCTAGGGGTGGGGGCGCCCCACTTGGCTTGGGGGGCAAGTCCCCCTTGGCCGCCCCCCCCTTGGAGATCCCATCACCTAGGGCCGGCGCCCCCCCTAGGGGCCCTATATATAGTGGGGGGAGGGAGGGCAGCCGTACCCAAGCCCTTGGCACCTCCCTCTCCCCTCGTAACACCTCTCTCTCTCTCTCGTTCGAGCTTGGCGAAGCCCTGCCGAGATCACCGCTACTTCCACCATCACGCCGTCGTACTACTGGATCTCCATCAACCTCTCCTTCCCCTTGCTGGATCAAGAAGGAGGAGACGTCTTCCCAACCGTACATGTGTTGAACGCGGAGGTGCCGTCCGTTCGGCACTTGGTCATCGGTGATTTGGATCACGACGAGTATGACTCCATCAACCCCGTTCTCTTGAACACTTCCGCTCGCAATCTACAAGGGTATGTAGATGCACTCCCCTTTCCCTCGTTGCTAGATGACTCCATAGATTGATCTTGGTGATGCGTAGAAAATTTTAAAATTCTGCTACGTTCCCCAACAATGGCATCATGAGCTAGGACTATGCGTAGTTTCTATACACGAGCAGAACGCAAGTTGTTGTGGGCGTTGATTTTGTCAATTTACTTGCCGTTACTAGTCTTATCTTGATTCGGCGGCATCGTGGGATGAAGCGACCCGGACTGACCTTACACGTACGCTTACGTGAGACTGGTTCCACCGACTGACATGCACTAGTTGCATAAGGTGGCTAGCGGGTGTCTGTCTCTCCCACTTTAGTCGGATCGGATTCGATGAAAAGGGTCCTTATGAAGGGTAAATAGAAATTGGCATATCACGTTGTAGTTTTGGCGTAGGTAAGAAACATTCTTGCTAGAAACCTATAACAGCCACGTAAAAACTTGCAACAACAATTAGAAGACGTCTAACTTGTTTTTGCAGCATGTGCCATGTGATGTGATATGGCCAAAAGGATGTGATGAATGATATATGTGATGTATGAGATTGATCATGTTCTTGTAATAGGAATCAGGACTTGCATGTCGATGAGTATGACAACCGGCAGGAGCCATAGGAGTTGTCTTAATTTATTTATGACCTGCGTGTCAACATAAACGTCATGTAATTACTTTACTTTATCGCTAACCGTTAGCCATAGTAGTAGAAGTAATAGTTGACGAGACAACTTCATGAAGACACGATGATGGAGATCATGGTGTCATGCCGGTGACGACGATGATCATGGCGCCCCGAAGATGGAGATCAAAAGGAGCAAAATGATATTGGCCATATCATGTCACTATTTGATTGCATGTGATGTTTATCATGTTTTACATCTTATTTTCTTAGAACGACGGTAGTAAATAAGATGATCCCTCACAATAATTTCAAGAAAGTGTTCCCCCTAATTGTGCGCCGTTGCGAAAGTTTGTTGTCTCGAAGCACCATGTGATGATCGGGTGTGATAGATTCTAACGTTCCCATACAACGGGTGTAAGCCAGATTTACACATGCCAAACACTTAGGTTGACTTGACGAGCCTAGCATGTACAGACATGGCCTCGGAACACAAGAGACCGAAAGGTCGAACATGAGTCGTATGGAAGATACGATCAACATGTAGATGTTCACCGATGATGACTAGTCCGTCTCACGTGATGATCGGACACGGTCTAGTTGAGTCGGATCATGTATTACTTAGATGACTAGAGGGATGTCTAATCTGAGTGGGAGTTCATTAAATAATTTGATTAGATGAACTTAATTATCATGAACTTAGTCTAAAAAATCTTTGCAAAATGTCTTGTAGATCAAATGGCCAACGCTCATGTCAACCTCAACTTCAACGCGTTCCTAGAGAAAACCAAGCTGAAAAATGATGACAGCAACTATACGGACTGGGTCCGGAACCTGAGGATCATCCTCATAGCTGCCAGGAAAGCATATGTCCTAGAAGCACCGCTAGGTGATGCACCCATCCCAGAGAACCAAGACGTTATGAACGCTTGGCAGTCACGTGCTGATGATTACTCCCTCGTTTAGTGCGGCATGCTTTACAGCTTAGAACCAGGGCTCCAAAAGTGTTTTGAGCGACACGGAGCATATGAGATGTTCGAAGAGCTGAAAATGGTTTTCCAAGCTCATGCCGGGGTCGAGAGATATGAAGTCTCCGACAAGTTCTACAGTTGTAAGATGGAGGAAAATAGTTCTGTCAGTGAGCACATACTCAAAATGTCTGGGTTGCACAACCGCTTGTCCCAGCTGGACATTAACCTCCCGGACGAGGCGGTCATTGACAGAATCCTTCAGTCACTCCCACCTAGCTACAAGAGCTTTGTGATGAACTACAATATACAGGGGATGGTGAAAACTATTCCTGAAGTATTTTCAATCCTGAGATCAGCGGAGGTGGAAATCAAAAGGGAACATCAAGTGTTGATGGTCAATAAAACCACTAGTTTCAAGAAAGGCAAGGGTAATAAGAACTTCAAGAAGGACGGTAAGGGAGTTGTCGCGCCCGGTAAACCAGTTGCTAGGAAGAAGTCGAAGAATGGACCCAAACCTGAGACTGAGTGCTTTAATTGCAAGGGAAAGGGACACTGGAAGCGGAACTGCCCCAAATACTTAGTGGACAAGAAGGCCGGCAACACTAAAGGTATATGTGATATACATGTAATTGATGTGTACCTTACCAGTACTCGTAGTAGCTCCTAGGTATTTGATACCGGTGCGGTTGCTCATATTTGTAACTCAAAACAGGAGCTGCGGAATAAGCGGAGACTGGAGAAGGACGAGGTGACGATGCGCGTTGGGAATGGTTCCAAGGGCGATGTGATCGCCGTCGGCACGCTACCTCTACATTTACCTACGAGATTAGTTTTAAACCTCAATATTTGTTATTTAGTGCCAGCTTTGAGCATGAACATTGTATATGGATCTCATTTAATATGAGATGGCTACTCATTTAAATCCGAGAATAATGGTTGTTCTATTTATATGAGAGATATGTTTTATGGTCATGCCCCGCTGGTCAATGGTTTATTCTTAATGAATCTCGAACGTGATGCTATACATATTCATAGTGTGAATACCAAAAGATGTAAGATTGATAATGATAGTCCCACATATCTGTGGCACTGCCGCCTTGGTCACATCGGTGTCAAACGCATGAAGAAGCTCCATACAGATGGACTTTTGGAGTCTCTTAATTTCGAATCATTTGACACGTGCGAACCATGCCTCATGGGTAAAATGACCAAGACTCCGTTCTCCGGAACAATGAAGCGAGCAACCAACTTATTGGAAATTATACATACTGATGTGTGCGGTCCAATGAGCGCTGAGGCTCGCGGTGGCTATCGTTATGTTCTCACTCTCACTGATGACTTAAGTAGATATGGGTATGTCTATTTGATGAAACACAAGTCTGAGACCTTTGAAAAGTTCAAGGAATTTCAGAATGAGGTAGAGAATCAACGTGACCGAAAGATAAAATTCTTACGATCAGATCGTGGGGGAGAATATTTAAGTCACGAATTTGGTACGCACTTAAGGAAATGTGGAATCGTTTCACAACTCACACCGCCTGGAACACCTCAGCGTAACGGTGTGTCCGAACGTCGTAATCGCACTCTATTGGATATGGTGCGATCTATGATGTCACTCACTGATTTACCGCTATCATTTTGGGGATACGCTCTAGAGATAGCTACATTCACTTTAAATAGGGCACCGTCTAAATCCGTTGAGACGACACAGTATGAATTATGGTTTGGGAAGAAACCTAAGCTGTCGTTTCTAAAAGTTTGGGGATGTGATGCTTATGTCAAGAAACTTCAACCTGAAAAGTTCGAACCCAAGTCGGAAAAATGCATCTTCATAGGATACCCTAAGGAAACCATTGGGTATACCTTCTACCTCAGATCCAAAGGCAAGATCTTTGTTGCCAAGAACGGGTCCTTTCTGGAGAAAGAGTTTCTCTCGAGAGAAGTAAGTGGGAGGAAAGTAGAACTCGATGAAGTACTGCCTCTTGAATCGAAAAGTAGCGCAGCTCAGGAAGATGTTCCTGTGGTGCCTGCACCGACTAGAGAGGAAGTTAATGATGATGATCAAGGTACTTAGGATCAAGTTGCTACTGAACTTCGAAGGTCCACAAGGACACGTTCCACACCTGAATGGTATGGCAACCCTGTCCTGGAAATCATGTTGTTAGACAACGGTGAACCTTCAAACTATGAAGAAGCAATGGCGGGCCCATATTCCAACAAATGGCTTGAAGCCATGCAATCCGAAATAGGATCCATGTATGAAAACAAAGTATGGACTTTGACAGACTTGCCCGATGATCGGCGAGCGATAGAGAATAAATGGATCTTTAAGAAGAAGACGGACGCGGATGGTAATGTTACCATCTATAAGGCTCGACTTGTCGCTAAGGGTTATCGACAAGTTCAAGGGGTTGACTACGATGAGACCTTCTCACCCGTAGCGAAGCTGAAGTCCGTCCGAATCATGTTAGCAATTGCCGCATACTATGATTATGAGATATGGCAAATGGACGTCAAAACGGCATTCCTTAACGACTTTCTTAAGGAAGAATTGTATATGATGCAGCCGGAAGGTTTTGTCGATCCTAAAAATGCTAACAAGGTATGCAAGCTCCAGCGCTCCATCTATGGGCTGGTGCAAGCATCTCGGAGTTGGAACATTCGCTTTGATGAAATGATCAAAGTGTTTGGGTTTATGAAGACTTATGGAGAAGCCTGCGTTTACAAGAAAGTGAGTGGGAGCTCTGTAGCATTTCTCATATTATATGTGGATGACATACTTTTGATGGGAAATGATATAGAACTTTTGGACAGTATTAAGGCCTACTTGAATAAGTGTTTTTCAATAAAGGACCTTGGAGAAGCTGCTTACATATTAGGCATCAAGATCTATAGAGATAGATCGAGACGCCTCATAGGTCTTTCGCAAAGCACATACCTTGATAAGTTATTGAAGAAGTTCAATATGGATCAGTCCAAGAAGGGGTTCTTGTCTGTGTTGCAAGGTGTGAAATTGAGCTCAGCTCAATGTCCGACCATGGCAGAAGATAGAGAAAAGATGAGTGTCGTCCCCTATGCCTCAGCCACAGGGTCTATCATGTATGCCATGCTGTGTACTAGACCTGATGTAAACCTTGCCGTAAGTTTGGTAGGAAGGTACCAAAGTAATCCCGGCATGGAACACTGGACAGCGGTCAAGAACATCCTGAAGTGCCTGAAAAGGACTAAGGATATGTTTCTCGTATATGGAGGTGACGAGGAGCTCGTCGTAAAGGGTTACGTCGACGCTAGCTTTGACACAGATCTGGAT
Organism: Triticum dicoccoides; assembly: GCF_002162155.2. Lineage (NCBI taxonomy): Eukaryota > Viridiplantae > Streptophyta > Magnoliopsida > Poales > Poaceae > Triticum > Triticum dicoccoides. The sequence continues at coordinate 85,059,431 of NC_041380.1, forward strand.
GACTCTAAGTCACAAACCGGATACGTGTATATTTTGAATGGTGGGGCAGTAAGCTGGTGCAGTTGCAAGCAAAGCGTCGTGGCGGGATCTACATGTGAAGCAGAGTACATTGCAGCCTCGGAGGCAGCGCATGAAGCAATCTGGATGAAGGAGTTCATCACCGACCTAGGAGTCATACCCAATGCGTCGGGGCCGATCACTCTCTTCTGTGACAACACTGGAGCTATTGCCCTTACCAAGGAGCCCAGGTTTCACAAGAAGACCAGGCACATCAAGTGTCGCTTCAACTCCATTCGTGAAAATGTTCAAGATGGAGATATATATTTGCAAAGTACATACATATCTAAATGTCGCAGATCCGTTGACTAAACCTCTTCCGCGAGCAAAACATGATCAACACCAGAACTCTATGGGTGTTTGATTCATCACAATGTAACTAGATTATTGACTCTAGTGCAAGTGGGAGACTGTTGGAAATATGCCCTAGAGGCAATAATAAAATGATTATTATTATATTTCCTTGTTCATGATAATTGTCTATTATTCATGCTATAATTTTGTTATCCGGAAATCATAATACATGTGTGAATACATAGACCACAACATGTCCCTAGTGAGCCTGTAGTTGACTAGCTCGTTGATCAACAGATAGTCATGGTTTCCTGACTATGGACATTAGATGTCATTGATAACGGGATCACATCATTAGGAGAATGATGTGATGGACAAGACCCAATCCTAAGCATAGCACAAGATCGTGTAGTTCGTCTGCTAGAGCTTTTCCAATGTCAAGTATCATTTCCTTAGAACATGAGATCGTGTAACTCCCGGATGACGTAGGAGTGCTTTGGGTGTACCAAACGTCACAATGTAACTGGGTGACTATAAAGGTATAGTATAGGTATCCCTGAAAGCATCTGTTGGGTTGACACGGATCGATACTAGGATTTGTCACTCCGTATGACGGAGAGGTATCTCTGGGCCCACTCGGTAATGCATCATCATAATGAGCTCAATGTAACCAAGTGTTTGGTCACGGGATCATGCATTACGGTACAAGTGACTTGCCGGTAACGAGATTGAACGAGGTATTGGGATACCGACAATCGAATCTCGGGCAAGTAACGTACCGATTGACAAAGGGAATTGAATACGGGATTGATTGAATCCTCGACATCGTGGTTCATCCGATGAGATCGTCGTGGAACATGTGGGAGCCAACATGGGTATCCAGATCCCACTGTTGGTTATTGACCGGAGAGTCGTCTCGGTCATGTCTGCATGTCTCCCGAACCCGTAGGGTCTACACACTTAAGGTTCGGTGACGCTAAGGTTGTAGAGATATTAGTATGCGGTAACCCGAAAGTTGTTCGGAGTCTCGGATGAGATCTCGGACGTTACGAGGAGTTCCGGAATGGTCCGGAGGTGAAGATTTGTATATAGGAAGTCCAGTTTCGGCCATCGGGAAAGTTTCAGGGGTAATCGGTATTGTACCGGGACCACCGGAAGGGTCCCGGGGGTCCACCGGGTGGGGGCACCTATCCTGAAGGGCCCCATGGGCTGAAGTGGGAGGGGAACCAGCCCCTGGTGGGCTGGTGCGCCCCCCATGGGCCTCCCCTACACCTAGGGTTGGAAACCCTAGGGGTGGGGGGCGCCCCACTTGGCTTGGGGGGCAAGTCCCCCTTGGCCGCCACCCTCCTTGGAGATCCCATCTCCTAGGGCCGGCGCCCTCCTAGGGGCCCTATATATAGTGGGGGGGAGGGAGGGCAGTCGTACCCAAGCCCTTGGCGCCTCCCTCTCCCCTCGTAACACCTCTCTCTCCCTCGTTAGAGCTTGGCGAAGCCCTGCCGAGATCACCGCTGCTTCCACCACCACGCCGTCGTGCTGCTGGATCTCCATCAATCTTTCCTTCCCCTGGCTGGATCAAGAAGGAGGAGACGTCTTTCCAACCGTACATGTGTTGAACGCGGAGGTGCCGTCCGTTCGGCACTTGGTCATCGGTGATTTGGATCACGACGAGTACGACTCCATCAACCCTGTTCTCTTGAACGCTTCCGTTCGCGATCTACAAGGGTATGTAGATGCACTCCCCTTTCCCTCGTTGCTAGATGACTCCATAGATTGATCTTGGTGATGCATAGAAAATTTTAAAATTCAGCTACGTTCCCAACAACAACTTAGTCTGTTGTTCACGCCAACAGCTTATTAGTCGATGTGCAACTCCTTCCCCTCCCTTGTTGTGGATATGCAGTTTCAGTTGGCAGAGGCAATACACGGAGTTGCACAAGTCCGCCAGGCAGTTGGTCGGGCCAACATACGAAGTTGCACATCTCACAGGCAGGATAGTTTATGGTGAAAACTCCACATTCACGAGGATAGTGAAAAGTTGCATATAGACAACACGCTAAAGTTGTACGTCTCACTAGCAGGGGTGGTTTGCCCTAGGTGCTAGCAGGAAAACTACACATCCATGGGATACAAGAAAAAGTTGCACATTACTGTTAGACAGTTGGCCGTGGCAGTATCCTAAGTTGCACATCCACTGATAGATAGTTGGCTGATGCAACAAACAGTGAAAACACTCAAACGCGATTGTGGGGGGTGCACGTGCGGCGATTACCATGCATGGAGTTGGCCAGGGCACCGCGGTAGCTGACCAAATTGCATATTTCACTGTTAGAGAGTAGTTGGGGTGGTGCCACTAGTGAAAACTGCATGGCCTAGGCAACAAATGAAGTTGCACATCTCACTAGAAGGAGGCGGTTTGAGGGTGGAGGTATCATAGAGGAAAACTGCACGTGTACGGTGTACGAGAAAAGTTGCACATCCCTCTCAGGTAGTTGCACATCGACGGCTAGTCAGTTGCACAAAACGGGGTCAAAATTGCACAAAAAATATTTCGTTGAAACATACTCATATTAGATCTAGTTTCGAAGAGCACGCCGCGGAAGTTCGAACAGTGAAAACGGATCTTAATTCCGACGTGCGGTTTAAAAGTTATGGCTTTTTATAAATTTAGAAATTTGAATTAGTGCGTTCACATGGATGGTTTTATAATTCACTTTCCTTTTTTCTGTTTATGTGATTCTTTTTCTAATATGAAATGAAATTTTGTTATATAGGAGTACTAATTAGAGGACCAAATTAGATTAGAGGATCAAAAAAAATTAGGCCGGCCGCTCCGAACAGTTAGGGAGCAGCCGGCCGCTGCGTAGACCTGTCCGTAAATAAATAAGGGTAAATTTGACCACCATTGGCATTTTGAGGTCGACCGTCATTAGCATTTTGCGTAAATTTGAGTAGCAACAATAATATGAGCGCGAGAGCGATCACTTCACGATTTGCGGTCTCCACTTCGTCTGAAATAAAGAGAAACCCTGAATGGAATCTTACGATCAAGAACAAGAAGCCAAGAACAAGATCACACCTCCGCCTTTGCATCTCCGGTGTCTAGGCACAGTAAAAGTCACCCAAGAAGAGGAGAAAGCTCAACTCAAGTAAACATGATTACTTTCTTTTTCGCTGCTTCTAAAAAAACATTATACTCAAGCACAAATGGGTTAAGCCTGAATTTATCAAGAGCAGGCGTATTATATTTTTAGCTGAACTATTATATTTTGTTATATGCCGACTGAGTGATTGCGAGGTAATTTCTACCAGAGCCAAAAAGGCAGAATGCTACAGAGTCCGCTGGCTATTCTCTGCCGGGTGTTTCTAATCTTACATTCTTAAAAAATTGCTCCCCACTTCTAGCAATTCTCTCTACATGCATACTATCCACATCAACATGATATCACGTCAGTATCATCAACATATAGGCTCCACACCAGGAGAATTTCAATCTGAATGCGTCATCATAATTGTTTTAGGCCTTGATTCAATATACCCTAGCCAACTGGAGCCCTCTGATCTCTTCTCATTGTATTTTCTCTCTTATGCTGCATGCGTAGGATCCGATGGTCATCGAAAAGAGCGGCACCTTTCTCTTTTACCTCCCGTAACTTTCGGCTTTGTGATTTATGAATGTCACGTGTCGTTCATCATGTTGGGTCTCACGTGAAATCTGGTCTCATAGAATTCTTCTCCGTAAAGACCCACTAAAGATTGCCCAGCGTATAGAAACAGAGTACATAACGGCCGTCTCTCTCCGTCGACTCAGCCGAGCCCATCAACCCCTTTCCAGTCCGGCGTGGGGGCCTAGATCCCATCACACTCCCCTCCGGCAGGTCCCCCGACTTGGCTCCCCTCTACGATTCTTCGGGGTTCGCTCCGTTCGCTCGGGCCCTCTCGGTGTGGTTCCTGAGTCCGTCGCTTGAAGGTCCTCCTGAGCTGCCAGTATGAATTTAGGTTGGGCCGCGGCTGCTGCTACCAGAAAATGGAGCAGGAGGTGCGGCCTAGGCCGGGCCTGGTGTGGCGGCGGCGCCGGCGCGCAGTGAAGAACCTGCTGTTGCTCTCCTTGGTGGACCTCGCACAAACGCTGGCGATGACAAGGCTGCAAGCCATCACAAATCCACCTCCAACTTCCTCGGCGAGGTCGGCTTCGGCCCGGTCTACATGCTATCCGTCGACGGCGGCCTCCGCCCCGGCCTCGCCAGCAGCAGATCGCCATCAAGATGCTCGGCTTCGACAACAACGACGTCCAGCGGCAGCGAATTGCTGGTACGTCGTCGTTATTCGGCGCCACAGAGAGTCCAATCATCAATATTGCAACCACAGATCGTTGGTGATTCATTGATTCTGTGATGACTGATTGATTTTTTTTTTGTTTGGTCGAACAGGCCAAGGTGATGTATCGGCGGATGCTGCGCCACCTTCCATAATGGTAGCCATTCTCTTGGCAAGCTGAGCTCCTGCATATTAGTAAGAAGTCTTGCTCCTCTCTATCTGTCATGGGCTTGTGTCAAGGGTCGCGAACTTCCTGAGTATGTCGACAGGTTCTGTATTCTGTTCTTCGGGTTTTTTCAGTCTTCAGTATTTTGTTCAAGGTTATATTCACTGTACACAACCGATCAAATCAGCCCTCGCTGGCCTTCTGTTCCAGTCATAACCCACTGACTGATCAAGCCAGAAATAATCCTACTGCAGTGCATCCTACACCAGTTTTTCATCTCCCCCACTTAGCTTTTCATTATGGCCTTTAATAAACACAAGTGCATATAGGAATCCAAGTAAATAGCAACAGCAATTACTAACAGGTTACAGATCTTTTCCTTGGTCTCCATCCCTCCTACCTTGATCGGAAACAGTTCTACACCACTATTAAATCCATCTATTAAAACTGCTCTACAGGTCCATCGTTTCAGCTTTTGGTTCATTAGCTCTTTAAACTGAGCCACGAGAAGGAGGAGCCACCAATGTTGGGGGCGCGTGTACATCGCCCCTGGCCACCGGAGGAAGCGGTCAGTTTTTCCCGTACACACCTATTTGACTACAAATTCAAATTCATTTTTGTTTTTGCAAGAATTGTAACAGTAGGACGCATGATCATCTCCCCCCAACCTGCATGGTGAATAATAATAACTTTTATGATTATACATGAGCCAGTACCATCGCTGATCCTGATCTGCTATTTGGATAATTGTACTTCCGTCGAATTGTACTTCTCTTTATGTCGTTTGCAAGCTAGCCATTGTTATGGATCCAGACATGATAACTACGCTTTCGTGGACCTATACTTCTATGCATGTTGTTTCAGGCAAGACATTGTTACAGATCCATCAAAAATTAAATTACTACTCCCTCCATCCACATATATAGGGCCTAATACGTTTTTCAGGTTACATTTGACAACAGGTTAGCACAATAACATATGACATGCATGTTACACAAAGCATACCATTGAATTCGTATATGAAAGGAGTTTCTAATGATATAATTTTTATATCATACATCTCATATACTAATAATTTTATTATTGGTCAAAGGCTACCTCGAAAAATGTATTTGACTCTATATCTGGATGGAGGGAGTACCATTTGTTCTACACATGTTCCCTATGAAATGGCCTTTGGTTGTACGTGGCTTGGGCAAAATTTTGATTTCCTAATTGTCCATATGAATGTTTATGGCTCCTGTAGTTCTTTATACACAAGCGTCAGCTGCTGATATGGTTGATGGAAGTATGAGGTATGTTCTCCACATTTTCAAAGATAGAAAAGTTCTATGGGTAGCTAGAGCGATGTCTTTTTTATTTACAATATCTATACTGCTGAATAATGACTTGTGGCTGTATGTCCTTGTATATTTGGTGCATTTACCTACGATTGGTAATGATATTAAGTATTCCTTAATTAATCTCAGATATACCTTTGCAGACTATGCTTTATGATCCAATGGGAGATTTGACAAAGCAAGATATTTTTCAACAGATATGTTTCTTCATCAGTTGTGAAAAGTACAATATTTAACACATGTTTTTTTAGTTGTGTTTTCAACCAACAAATGTATCCACGAGCAATTTTTATTCCAAAAACTACTGCACTTTCCGGTGAAAAAAGAACAATTGGACTAGATGGACAACAATGGGCGTAGGCCATCCAATAGATGTGATTTCCTGTTCGCTTTTGTCAAATATCTTCATAATTGTACAGTCACTCACGTTATTAATATCCGGATCTTCGGAGAGGCTATGTTTGTGAGCAGGTTTAATCCCAATCTGCTATTTAGTAGGTCGCCATTCATTGGTCCATCTTTTGCTAATCGATTCAGACAAAGTTCATTTTTGCTTGAATTTATACTGTGAGAAGTTATGAAGCCAAACAGATGATTGAAAATCAACAGGGATTGAAAATTTACTCACATAACTCAATGGAAAAAACACAATAAGTCTTTCTTAGTATAAAGGCACTGTGCCACGCTTTGGTACTTTGATAAGCTACTTAGTGCAATTGATAGAATTCCTGTTGACACTCCAGCATTGGTCAAACAATAGGATCAAATGTTGATATCTATACTTTGGCCATACATCCACAAGACACAGTCTACTACCGGTGGAGAAACTGTTCTCTTTGTTGTTACATTGTTCGCCTTGGAATTTATAGTGTTGATTTGTTGTTCTATTAAGTTTTTATGCTACTTTTACTATTAGCCAAGAGATCCCGCGACATCGCGCGGGGTATCATCTAGTTTTAAAACTCTAGCATTTCATTATGCAGTTAACATGCTATGATGGGTCGCTGAATTTGTTTGTTGTTGGGAAAATGTTAGATAATTCTGAACGCCACCGCTTAGGGGCGGTGAACATGTGTCACGCTGTGCGGTGCAGTACAGGCGACGCGCGGTGGCGTGCGACCTACGCGGCGGATCTCCTTGCCGCCCGGTCGATCACGTTCGACGTCGGCAAGATCGTGCTTCGACACGAGGCGCTACCTCTGGTCCTTCTTGATGGGGAGGGGCGCACGGTGGACGCGCGCTCCCTTCGTGAGGGTGAGTACATCGACATCGGACACATAGTGCCATTCCCGTGTTTTTTTGCCAGGATCTGGGACAGGCTGCCGGTGCCCTCGATGGCGTCGGAGCCGGCGATCGATCCCGGCGGACCGTTACGTCTGGATGTGGGGAGGCGCGGTACAGCGGTACACGGCCGTGTGCCACCAAGGAGATCGAGCGACCCGGGGCTGCTGGGTGCGGGACCTAGGGGTGGCACCCCACCACCCATGGCGGATGCAGCCCACATGGACGGCGATACAGGCCGCCATGAGAGGAGCGATGCGGGCACCGCGGGTATAAAACCCAAACCCTACCACCCCCTCGATCTCGATTCCGCCCTCTCCCACCTCTGGACGGCGCCGAAAAACCCTAGATCCAGTTTCCCCCCTTTCTTCCACTGGTGGCGCGGCAAGGTTGGAGGCGACGAAAGGTCGTTCGCGGAGGTCGCGGCTTCTCCGGCGCGGGCTTCTTCGATGGCTGGTGGCGGGGGGCGCGGCTACAGGGGCGACAAGCACGACGGTGGTGGAGCCGGGCGGGCGGATCGGGGAGCTGGGCGCTTCGACCGGGGGCGCAAGTTCTCCTGGCGGAGGAATGATGGTGAGGCCAACCACGCCTCCTCCAACACCATCCGTTCTACGGGCGCTGCTGATCGATGGGAAGTTGTTGCGGCTGGTCGCCAAGAATCCAGATCCGGTGGGGTTTGGGTGGAGAAACCCAAGGCCACGTCTGGATCTGGTGGAGGGGACAACACCGACAAGCAGCTTGGGGAGATGCCGCAGTGCCGCATGCTGGGCAACCAAACCACTCAGGTGAACTCGCCCATGAACCCTAATGTCTGTCTGATCTGCAAGTCACCTGAGCATACTCCTGCTAGATGCCCGCGAGCCTTTTGTGAGAGATGCAGCAAACTAGGCCATCTTGCTTCTATTTGTGTTGAGTTTCTTCCTTGGGATTGCATTGCACCGATGTGTGCCTTCTCTGCTAAGGGGCAAGGATTTTATTACATACATGATTTGTGTACTGCTAGGCAGATGAAAGAGCGTGAGACTAGCATGGTGATCACTATTGTGGAGGGGCACACTTCTACTAAGGATATGGAATTTGACTTATCTCAATACATTGCTACTGGCTGGAGATGTACGGCTAGAGCCATTGGACCTGGTGTTTTTATTGTTAGGTTTCCTAATCGTCGTGATGTTTCCAAAGCTTGCTATATTGGCAATGACCCTGAAATCCACTGGTACTGTGTTGAAAATTGATCCCCGGACCTCGGCTCTTGGAGCCAAAGGGGTTATGGAGAAAGCCTGGATTAAAGTCAGCAATGTCCCCTTGGAGAAAAGGAATGAAAGGAACCTGGCATTTGTCTCCTCTCTGGTTGGTGTCCCCTTGGAAATCGATGGTGCTATGCTTCATCGCCCAGAATATGTGCGTGTGAAAATTTGTTGCAGGAATGTGGATGAAATTCCACCTGTAGCTGAGGCAGTGCCGGGGATCACTTTTTTGATTTTTATTACGAGCTGGATCAGGTGCTGGTCAGGGACCTGGATCGTGGGAAAACAACGGTGACTATTCCTCCTGAGTCTGGAAATCATACGTTTAAGAAGATGAAAATACAGACTGCTAATGGGAAAAATGATGTGGGAACTTCCTCCAATGCTACTGGCACAACATTTGGCTCTCAGTGCAAGGGCCAGGATAAACAAGAGGACTATCCTGAAGATGAGGGCTCGGACGAGTCTCTCGATAACACTCTCCTGATCGAAACTCTGGCCATGGAGCATGATGAGGCAGAGAAAAAGAAAAGAAAGAGTGATCTACCCTCTGGCAAATAGGCTATTTTTGGAAATGTAAGCACTCCCTCCCTGGTGAATTCGATAAAGTCTCATGAAAGTTGTACAATTTCATGCAATATGAATAAATCCTATGCTGACACGGTCAAATATGGTGCCTCTATGAAACCCTTGCAGGAGAGTGAGATTTTCGAGGGAAGGGGCCGAGCAGATATATTGTCCAGTCCCCTGATTCTTCGATGGACAACGAGAATGAGGTGATTCCCACCCCACCCCTTGTTACATAAGAGAATCTCCGCTTCAGTTTGCGCAACGCTCAGACTAACCTAATGCGAATTGATGAAAAGGCAGCAGTGGTGGCCAAGAAGCGCAATCTGGAAGGTAATAATAATACTAGTAATACCTTTGATGTTCTTTCAGATCCAGAGTTAATCTTGCATGCTGTGAAAATGGGTGTCGATATTCCTAACACAGACTTTGCGAGTATAGATATACTTCGTGAACTTGAAAAATCTCGAGTTAATGCTTTGAATAATAACAATGAGAGTGTTCAGGACAATAACAAGAACGACAAACTTTTCTTAATCAATGCCAAGGGGGATAAAACTCCTTCAAGTATGGAATGGGGGGACGAGGGTAACCCTAACTCTGACACAAATGATTTTACCCTGGTGAGGTCCAGGAAGAAAAATAAAAGGAAGCCTATGGTGAATGTTAATAGACTTGTCACTAGAAGTCAGAGAAATAGGGATATATCCTTGGCCAAAGCAGGTAACCTTGTCCAGCTTCCTAACAAGGTTACCAGGGGGAGAAAAAACACTACGGTTGTCAAATGAGTGGTATATTCTGGAACTGTAGGGGGGCAGGGAAAAAAGGGATGTCCACCTGCCTCTCAGATCTCATCAAGGACTATTCCCTTGACTTCCTGGCGTTGCAAGAAACGATGAAAAAGAGTTTCCATAAAAGTTACATTAGGAAGATTGACCCCTATGATCTGTTTGCTTGGTGTTGGGTCCCCTCGATAGGCAAATCGGGTGGTATCCTTTGCGGTGTTAAAAAAGGAAAATATGAAGTTATTTCTGAAGGAAATATGCCCTAGAGGCAATAATAAAGTTATTATTTATTTCCTTATATCATGATAAATATTTATTATTCATGATAGAACTGTATTAACCGGAAACATAATATATGTGTGAATACATAGACAAACATAGTGTCACTAGTATGCCTCTACTTGACTAGCTCGTTGATCGAAGATGGTTATGTTTCCTAACCATAGACATGAGTTGTCATTTGATTAACGGGATCACATCATTAGGAGAATGATGTGATTGACTTGACCCATTTCGTTAGCTTAGCACTTGATCGTTTAGTTTGTTGCTATTGCTTTCTTCATGACTTATACATGTTCCTATGACTATGAGATTATGCAACTCCCGTTTACCGGAGGAACACTTTGTGTGCTACCAAACATCACAACGTAACTAGGTGATTATAAAGATGCTCTACAGGTGTCTCCGAAGGTACTTGTTGGGTTGGCGTATTTCGAGATTAGGATTTGTCACTCCGATTGTCGGAGAGGTATCTCTGGGCCCTCTCGGTAATGCACATCACATAAGCCTTGCAAGCATTACAACTAATAAGTTAGTTGCGGGATGATGTATTACGGAACGAGTAAAGAGACTTGCCGGTAACGAGATTGAACTAGGTATTGAGATACCGACGATCAAATCTCGGGCAAGTAACATACCGATGACAAAGGGAACAACGTATGTTGTTACGCGGTCTGACCGATAAAAGATCTTCATAGAATATGTAGGAGCCAATATGAGCATCCAGGTTCCGCTATTGGTTATTGACCAGAGACGTGTCTCGGTCATGTCTACATTGTTCTCGAATCCATAGGGTCCGCACGCTTAATGTTACGATGACAGTTTCATTATGAGTTTATATATTTTGATGTACTGAAGGTTGTTCGGAGTCCCGGATGTGATCAAAGACATAACGAGGAGTCTCAAAATAGTGGAGACATAAAGATTGATATATTGGACGACTATATTCGGACACAGGAATGGTTCCGGGAGTTATCGAATATAAAACGGAGTACCGGGGGTTACCGGAACCCCCCCCGAGGGTTAATGGGCCTCATGGGCCCAAAGTGGAGCAGAGGAGGGGCGGCCCGGGCAGGCTGCGCGCCCCCTCCTCCTCTAGTCCGAATTGGACAAGGAGGGAGGGGCGGCGCCCCCCCCCTTTCCTTTCTCTCCTCTCTCCCTTCCTTCCCCCTCTCCTAGTTGGACAAGGAAAGGAGGGAGTCCTACTCCTGGTAGGAGTAGGACTCCTCCCTGGCGCGCCTCCTCCTGGCCGGCCGCCCCTCCCCCTTGCTCCTTTATATACGGGGGCAGGGGGGCACCTCTAGAGACAACAATTGATCCTTGAGATCTATTAGCCGTGTGCGGTGCCCTCCTCCACCATAATCCTCGATAATGTTGTAGCGGTGCTTAGGCGAAGCCCTGCGACGGTAGAACATCAAGATCGTCACCACGTCGTCGTGCTGACGGAACTCTTCCCCGACATTCTGCTGGATCGGAGTCCGGGGATCGTCATCGAGCTGAACTTGTGCTAGAACTCGGAGGTGCCGTAGTTTCGGTGCTTGATCAGTCGGGCCGTGAAGACGTACGACTACATCAACCACGTTGTGCTAACGCTTCCGCTTCCGGTCTATGAGGGTACGTAGACAACACTCTCCCCTCTCGTTGCTATGCATTACCATGATCTTGCGTGTGCGTAGGAAAATTTTGAAATTACCACGTTCCCCAACAGTGGCATCCGAGCCTAGGTTTTATGTGTTGATGTTGTGCACGAGTAGAACACAAGTGAGTTGTGGGCGATATAAGTCATACTGCTTACCAGCATGTCATATTTTGGTTCGGCGGTATTGTTGGATGAAGCAGCCCGGACCGACATTACACGTACGCTTACGCGAGACTGGTTCTACCGACGTGCTTTGCACACAGGTGGCTGGCGGGTGTCAGTTTCTCCAACTTTAGTTGAACCAAGTGTGGCTACGCCCGGTCCTTGCGAAGGTTAAAACATCACCAACTTGACAAACTATCATTGTGGTTTTGATGCGTAGGTAAGAACGATTCATGCTAAGCCCATAGCAGCCACATAAAACTTGCAACAACAAAGTAGAGGACGTCTAACTTGTTTTTGCAGGGCATGTTGTGATGTGATATGGTCAAGACATGATGCTAAATTTTATTGTATGAGATGATCATGTTTTGTAACCGAGTTATCGGCAACTGGCAGGAGCCATATGGTTGTCGCTTTATTGTATGCAATGCAATTACGCTGTAATGCTTTACTTTATCACTAAGCGGTAGCGATAGTCGTGGAAGCATAAGATTGGCGAGACGACAAACGATGCTACGATGGTGATCAAGGTGTCACGCCGGTGACGATGGTGATCATAACGGTGCTTCAAAGATGGAGATCACAAGCACAAGATGATGGTGGCCATATCATATTACTTATATTGATTGCATGTGATGTTTATCTTTTATGCATCTTATCTTGCTTTGATTGACGGTAGCATTATAAGATGATCCCTCACTAAATTATCAAAGTATAAGTGTTCTCCCTGAGTATGCACCGTTGCGAAAGTTCTTCGTGCTGAGACACCACGTGATGATCGGGTGTGATAGGCTCTACGTTCAAATACAACGGGTGCAAAACAGTTGCACACACGGAATACTCAGGTTTAACTTGACGAGCCTAGCATATAACAGATATGGCCTCGAAACACGGAGACCGAAAGGTCGAGCGTGAATCATATAGTAGATATGATCAACATATTGATGTTCACCACTGATACTACTCCATCTCACGTGATGATCGGACATGGTTTAGTTGATTTGGATCACGTGATCACTTAGAGGATTAGAGGGATATCTTTCTAAGTGGGAGTTCTTAAGTAATATGATTAATTGAACTTAAATTTATCATGAACTTAGTACCTGATAGTATCTTGCTTGTCTATGTTTGATTGTAGATAGATGGCTCGTGCTGTTGTTCCATTGAATTTTAATGCGTTCCTTGAGAAAGCAAACTTGAAAGATGATGGTAGCAATTACACGGACTGGGTCCGTAACTTGAGGATTATCCTCATTGCTGCACAGAAGAATTACGTCCTGGAAGCACCGCTAAGTGCCAAGCCTGCTACAGGAGCAACACCAGATGTTATGAACGTCTGGCAGAGCAAAGCTGATGACTACTCGATAGTTCAGTGTGCCATGCTTTACGGCTTAGAACCGGGTCTTCAACGACGTTTTGAACATCATGGAGCATATGAGATGTTCCAGGAGTTGAAGTTAATATTTCAAGCAAATGCCCGGATTGAGAGATATGAAGTCTCCAATAAGTTCTATAGCTGCAAGATGGAGGAGAATAGTTCTGTCAGTGAACATATACTCAAAATGTCCGGGTATCATAATCACTTGACTCAACTGGGGGTTAATCTTCCTGTTGATAGTGTCATTGATAGAGTTCTTCAATCACTGCCACCAAGCTACAAAAGCTTCGTGATGAACTATAATATGCAAGGGATGAATAAGACTATTCCTGAGCTCTTTGCAATGCTAAAAGCCGTGGAGGTAGAAATCAAGAAGGAGCATCAAGTGTTGATGGTCAATAAGACCACCAGTTTCAAGAAAAAGGGCAAAGGGAAGAAGAAAGGGAACTTCAAGAAGAACAGCAAACAAGTTGCTGCTCAGGAGAAGAAACCCAAGTATGGACCTAAGCCTGAGACTGAGTGCTTCTACTACAAGCAGACTGGTCACTGGAAGCGGAACTACCCCAAGTATTTGGCGGATAAGAAGGATGGCAAAGTGGACAAAGGTATATGTGATATACATGTTATTGATGTATACCTTACTAATGCTCGCAGTAGCACCTGGGTATTTGATACTGGTTCTGTTGCTAACATTTGCAACTCGAAACAGGGGCTACGGATTAAGCGAAGATTGGCTAAGGACGAGGTGACGATGCGCGTGGGAAATAGTTCCAAAGTCGATGTGATCGCGGTCGGCACGCTACCTCTACATCTACCTTCGGGATTAGTATTAGACCTAAATAATTGTTATTTGGTGCCAGCGTTGAGCATGAACATTATATCTGGATCTTGTTTGATGCGAGACGGTTATTCATTTAAATCAGGGAATAATGGTTGTTCTATTTATATGAGTAATATCTTTTATGGTCATGCACCCTTGAAGAGTGGTCTATTTTTGATGAATCTCGATAGTAGTGATACACATATTCATAATGTTGAAATCAAAAGATGTAGAGTTGATAATGATAGTGCAACTTATTTGTGGCACTGCCGTTTAGGTCATATCGGTGTAAAGCGCATGAAGAAACTCCATACTGATGGACTTTTGGAACCACTTGATTATGAATCACTTGGTACTTGCGAACCGTGCCTCATGGGTAAGATGACTAAAACGCCGTTCTCCGGTACTATGGAGAGAGCAACGGATTTGTTGGAAATCATACATACAGATGTATGTGGTCCAATGAATGTTGAGGCTTGTGGCGGATATCGTTATTTTCTCACCTTCACAGATGATTTAAGCAGATATGGGTATATCTACTTAATGAAACATAAGTCTGAAACATTTGAAAAGTTCAAAGAATTTCAGAGTGAAGTTGAAAATCATCGTAACAAGAAAATAAAGTTTCTACGATCTGATCGTGGAGGAGAATATTTGAGTTATGAGTTTGGTCTACATTTGAAACAATGCGGAATAGTTTCGCAACTTACGCCACC
Organism: Triticum dicoccoides; assembly: GCF_002162155.2. Taxonomy (NCBI): domain Eukaryota; kingdom Viridiplantae; phylum Streptophyta; class Magnoliopsida; order Poales; family Poaceae; genus Triticum; species Triticum dicoccoides. The sequence continues at coordinate 85,074,476 of NC_041380.1, forward strand.
CGGAACACCACAACGTAATGGTGTGTCCAAACGTCGTAATCGTACTTTATTAGATATGGTGCGATCTATGATGTCTCTTACTGATTTACCGTTATTGTTTTCGGGTTATGCTTTAGAGACGGCTGCATTCACGTTAAATAGGACACCATCGAAATCCGTTGAGACGACGCCTTATGAACTGTGGTTTGGCAAGAAACCAAAGTTGTCGTTCCTGAAAGTTTGGGGCTGCGATGCTTATGTGAAAAAGCTTCAACCTGATAAGCTCGAACCCAAATCGGAGAAATGTGTGTTCATAGGATACCCAAAGGAGACTGTTGGGTACACCTTCTATCACAGATCCGAAGGCAAGACTTTTGTCGCTAAATTCGGAGTTTTTCTAGAGAAGGAGCTTCTCTCGAAAGAAGTGAGTGGGAGAAAAGTAGAACTTGATGAGGTAACTATACCTGCTCCCTTATTGGAAAGTAGTACATCACAGAAACCGGTTTCTGTAACACCTACACCAATTAGTGAGGAAGCTAATGATAATGATCATGAAACTTCAGATCAAGTTACTACCGAACCTCATAGATCAACCAGAGTAAGATCCACACCAGAGTGGTACGGTAATCCTATTCTGGAAGTCATTCTACTAGATCATGATGAACCTACGAACTATGAAGAAGCCATGAAATCTGAGATGGGATCCATGTATGAGAACAAAGTGTGGACTTTGGTTGACTTGCCCGTTGATCAACAAGCAATTGAGAATAAATGGATCTTCAAGAAGAAGACTGACGCTGACGGTAATGTTACTGTCTATAAAGCTCGACTTGTTGCAAAAGGTTTTTGACAAGTTCAAGGGATTGACTACGATGAGACCTTCTCACCCGTAGCGATGCTTAAGTCTGTCCGAATCATGTTAGCAATTGCCGCATTTTATGATAATGAAATTTGGCAAATGGATGTCAAAACTGCATTCCTGAATGGATTTCTGGAAGAAGAGTTGTATATGATGCAACCAGAAGGTTTTGTCGATCCAAACGGAGCTAACAAAGTGTGCAAGCTCCAGCGATCCATTTATGGATTGGTGCAAGCCTCTCGGAGTTGGAATAAACGCTTTGATAGTGTGATCAAAGCATTTGGTTTTGTACAGACTTTTGGAGAAGCCTGTATTTACAAGAAAGTGAGTGGGAGATCTGTAGCATTTCTGATATTATATGTGGATGACATATTATTGATTGGAAATGATATAGAATTTCTGGATAGCATAAAGGGATACTTGAATAAGAGTTTTTCAATGAAAGACCTCGGTGAAGCTGCTTACATATTGGGTATTAAGATCTATAGAGATAGATCAAGACGCTTAATTGGACTTTCACAAAGCACATACCTTGACAAGGTTTTGAAGAAGTTCAAAATGGATCAAGCAAAGAAAGGATTCTTGCCTGTGTTACAAGGTGTGAAGTTGAGTAAGACTCAATGTCCGACCACCGCAGAAGATAGAGAGAAAATGAAAAATGTTCCCTATGCTTCAGCCATAGGCTCTATCATGTATGCAATGCTATGTACCAGACCTGATGTGTGCCTTGCTATAAGTCTAGCAGGGAGGTACCAAAGTAATCCAGGAGTGGATCACTGGATAGCGGTCAAGAACATCCTAAAATACCTGAAAAGGACTAAGGATATGTTTATCGTATATGGAGGTGACAAAGAGCTCATCGTAAATGGTTACGTTGATGCAAGCTTTGACACTGATCTGGACGATTCTAAATCGCAAACCGGATACATATTTTTACTGAACGGTGGAGCTGTCAGTTGGTGCAGTTCTAAACAAAGCGTCGTGGCGGGATCTACATGTGAAGCAGAGTACATAGCTGCTTCGGAAGTAGCAAATGAAGGAGTCTGGATGAAGGAGTTCATATCCGATCTAGGTGTCATACCTAGTGCATCGGGTCCAATGAAAATCTTTTGTGACAATACTGGTGCAATTGCCTTGGCAAAGGAATCCAGATTTCACAAGAGAACCAAGCGCATCAAGAGATGCTTCAGTTCCATTCGGGATTTAGTCCAAGTGGGAGACATAGAAATTTGCAAGATACATACGGATCTGAATGTTGCAGACCCACTGACTAAGCCTCTTCCATGAGCAAAACATGATCAGCACCAAGGCTCCATGGGTGTTAGAATCATTGCTATGTAATCTAGATTATTGACTCTAGTGCAAGTGGGAGACTGAAGGAAATATGCCCTAGAGGCAATAATAAAGTTATTATTTATTTCCTTATATCATGATAAATGTTTATTATTCATGCTAGAACTGTATTAACCGGAAACATAATACATGTGTGAATACATAGACAAACATAGTGTCACTAGTATGCCTCTACTTGACTAGCTCGTTGATCGAAGATGGTTATGTTTCCTAACCATAGACATGAGTTGTCATTTGATTAACGGGATCACATCATTAGGAGAATGATGTGATTGACTTGACCCATTTCGTTAGCTTAGCACTTGATCGTTTAGTTTGTTGCTATTGCTTTCTTCATGACTTATACATGTTCCTATGACTATGAGATTATGCAACTCCCGTTTACCGGAGGAACACTTTGTGTGCTACCAAACGTCACAACGTAACTGGGTGATTATAAAGGTGCTCTACAGGTGTCTCCGAAGGTACTTGTTGGGTTGGCGTATTTCGAGATTAGGATTTGTCACTCCGATTGTCGGAGAGGTATCTCTGGGCCCTCTTGGTAATGCACATCACATAAGCCTTGCAAGCATTGCAACTAATAAGTTAGTTGCGGGAAGATGTATTATGGAACGAGTAAAGAGACTTGCCGGTAACGAGATTGAACTAGGTATTGAGATACCGACGATCAAATCTCGGGCAAGTAACATACCGATTACAAAGGGAACAACGTATGTTGTTATGCGGTCTGACCGATAAAAGATCTTCGTAGAATATGTAGGAGCCAATATGAGCATCCAGGTTCCGCTATTGGTTATTGACCGGAGATGTGTCTCGGTCATGTCTACATTGTTCTCGAACCCGTAGGGTCCGCACGCTTAACGTTACGATGACAGTTTCATTATGAGTTTATATATTTTGATGTACCGAAGGTTGTTCAGAGTCCCGGATGTGATCACGGACATAACGAAGAGTCTCAAAATAGTCGAGACATAAAGATTGATATAGTGGACGACTATATTCGGACACAGGAATGGTTCCGGGAGTTATCGGATATAAAACGGAGTAC